>NW_008335578.1:226280-236570 GCF_000622305.1 Nannospalax galili | reverse complement strand
TTGCAGCACATGCATGCAGTGACCCCAGAAGAAGGTGTTGAGCCTCCTGGAGCTGGTGTTGACAGGGTGGTGAGCTGCTCCATGTGGGTTCTGGGAGCAGAACTCACGTCTTCTGCAAGAGCTGTATGTGCTCTTACCCACAGCCATCTTTCTAGCCCCTAGGTTACTTTCTTCATCGTCTCAGGCGTCAAATGAATCTAATATTAAACCAGTCTTTTGTTTTTACAGGGCCAGAGAGTAGTATTTTCAGTTTTGTGATCTGTTTCAGCAGCTTACCTTTACCACTGTTGCTTGAGAGCACTTGAAGGTGACACACAGTGTATGGATTGTACCTGGGTGCCGGCCACTTGAAAAAAAAAAAAAAAGCAGACCACGTAGCCCACAGGCTTATCAACTTTTGCTCTATGAAGTTCTTCCCAGAGGACTTGTTCCAGGTGCACCAGACACTAAAACTCTTGGATGCTCAGGTTCCTTCTATACACTGGCATCATATTTGCACAGAAGCCAAGCATGTCTTCTGATATATTTAACTCATCTCCGCATTATTTATAACACCTAGCACAGAACTGGTGAGAACCTACTCCTGAAAGTTGTCTTCTGACTTTCATGTGCGTGTGTGTGTGTGTGTGCGGGCGCGTGCGCGGGCAGATTCATCTGGTCTTCAATGCCTCAGGCTTGTTTCAAACTGGCAATTCTCCTGCCTTAGCCCCCCACGTGCTACAATGACTGGCACATGTCACCATCCTTTAGAGAGTTTTTTTCCCCAAGAGCCAGATGAATCTGGGATATTTCTCAGGACTCAGCAACTCAAAAGCGGGGATTGAGAAGAGGAAAAGTCTCAGTCTCTGTCTCTGTCTGTGCTGGAGATGGAACCCAGGACCTTGTGCATAATTGTTAAACACTCTTAACTCTTAGCTATGCCCCAGTCCCTGAGAGGAGATGAAGGTAAGGAGTCTTTGCAAAGGTATGAACAGGGTCAAGAAAAATGAGTAAAGTTTGTACTAGCAAGATGGCTATGGAGATAAAGGTGCTGCTGCCAGGTCTGACAACCTGAGTTCCACCTCCAGAATCCCTGGATCCAGAGAACTGACTCCTGCTAGTTGTCCTCTGACTCTGACTCTGACTACCCCCCACCTCTCTATTATTCCAGGGCTTGTAGCACAGGGTAAGCATTTTGGGGAGCCCTGCAGAGGGTCTGTTCCACACACTGCAGCTTCACCTGCCTCTTCCCACTCTCTTTTCTCCAGCTGTTCTTTGCTGGCCAGTGGGGGAGGGTGCCTGGGTCAGTGGGGATAGACAGAATCCTCAGTGCTGGCACAGAGCTGCTGCTACATTTTTGCTGGGAGATCAGTGTTCATCAGGCTGGCCTTCCTTTAAGGCAAGGAAGCCCACTGTCCAGTGCCCACAAAACTTTTGAGAATCCAGGGAAATACTCTAGTTTCTCTGAACATCAGAAGAAAATATCCAACTTTTAGGTCAAAGAAAATGTTACGGATAATACTCAGATCTGGCTTTAATCTCAGGTACTTTTCACATTGTGAGAAAGTAACATCCAGTGGCACCTAGTATTTCTTCAAAGTTGTGCAACCATTGCCCCATGTATTTCTAAAGCAATACACTCAGACTTTTTTCAAGATCTCAAGCAAAACATGCATCAAACTGACACAACCTGCTGAGCTTCCCAGTTTAGCGACACAGTACACCAACAATATGTCTGTTAGTTGTTTCTCCTTGTGACTGCAGAGTTGCCCACACCATGAACTGATCCTGTGGGAGAAGACCCCAATTCTAAACTCACACTAGGACGTCTACTGAAGGCGTACTTGCTTTCACACCACTGTAAAGCCCAACCACTGTATTTATCTTTATCCCAAGGCTGTCCATGAACTTGCTTTGCTTTTGCTGTACTGTGTATTAAACCCAGAACCTTGCATGTAATCCCCCACCTCAGCTTCCTGAGAAACTGGGATTACAGGCCTGTGCACGCCTGGCTGAAAGCACACTTTCTAAGATGCCCTGTAAATTCAAAGTGTTTGGTTGCTAGATGGGCAGGGTTTTTTACTTGCATGCATTTAATTTAATTTATGAAAAACACAACATCCCACCTTGGATTCTTTAATTTTTTGACACAGGGTTTCACTCGGGAGCCCTGGCTGGCCTGGAACTCACAATGTAGACCAGGCTGTCATCAAACTCACAGAGATCCACCTCCCTCTGCCCCCTCAGTGTTGGGATTAAGAATATGGGCCACCACACCTGTCATTTAATTTTTTAAATTGTATTTTTATTTATTTTATGTGCATGTGTGTGGGCTTGTGCGTGTGATGGAGAGCAGACAGCCTTCAGGAGTCAGTTCTCGCCTTCCACTATGGGGGTTCCAGGATTGAACTCAGGATTTAAGGATTGGCAGCAGGTGCCTCATTCACTGTGGGGCATTCACAGGTGCCCATTTCTCCAGCCCCAGGATACATTTTTAAGATAATGGGTATTTTAGGATAAATGGATATATGGTCTGGTGTGCAGAGGAGACACAGACTCTGAGGCTTGTGAAGCATACAGCCCAGGACAGTATCCCACACTCTTAAAGAGGCTCATGAACTCGCTAGGAACAGACTGTTGTAATTTCTTTCACAAGTGACTCCTCTCCCATTCTCCCCACTGTTCTCCTGGGCAGCAGGGACATTCGTTGAGCACCCACTGTTTGCAAATCACTTGCTCATTTTAACCTTCTGGAAAAGTTAAAAAGGGCTCCAGGAAGGTCAACCGTATTGGTTTGGGGGACTAGCCTTAAAGTGAGTTGTCAAGGCCTTTATATACAATCCGCAATGTGCAGTTGGGTTATGAACTGGAGGGCACCGCCCCCCCCCCCCCCCCCCCCCCCGGTTGAGATGATCTCAGTGAAATAAATGAGGGGACTGGAAAAAGAAAATGTCAAAGGGGTGCATTATTTTGCAGTTTCCTGCCCTGGCTCTGCTCACCCTTTTTTCTAAGGTACTGACCTTTTGTAGCCAGAACGTGACTCTTGCACCCTGGGGACAGTGTCTCAGGACCCTGAAAGGGCGCATCGAAGCAGACCGACTTCTGCCCCTCGTGTGCCCTCAGCCCCAGTGCCCGCCCCCTCCCTCTGCCCACGCCTTCCCCTACCTCCACCCTCACCAAACCCAGGCTCTTCTGTCCCCCGCAGAGACATGATGAGCAGCCACGGCAACAGTCTGTTCCTGCGGGAGAGCGGCCAGCGCCTGGGCGGGGTCGGCTGCTTGCAGGGGCTGCAGGACAGTCTGCAGCAGAGAGCACTGCGCACACGTCTGCGCTTGCAGACTATGACGCGAGAGCACGTGCTGCGCTTCCTGCGCCGGAACGCCTTCATTCTGCTCACAGTCAGCGCTGTCGTCATTGGTGAGCTCTGTGTCTGGAGGCGGGACTTGCACTAACTCTCTGCTGGTTTATGTCTTTATAGCGCCTTTCCTCTCTTTCATCTGTGCACACATCCCACTGGCCACTGCCCCAGCCCGAAGACACACTCATACAGAGGGCACACTCATGCAAACGCAGCTGTATGTGCACAGTGTCACATGTGTGAGTACGTGCACATCAAGTACACTGCAAATTTTCCATATGCACACAGAGACATGAACAAATCTTATGCATGCACAGACCTTAGAGGTTCAGGCACAAAACCCAGTGCACACGTGCACAAATACACAGCTGTCCATCATATCCTTGGGAGATTGTTTCCAGCAACCACCACCCCATTTATTTAAGGGACTTGAGCATCCATTGATTTAGGTATCTGGAGATGTTTATCCACAGGCTTCTGTATTTGTGGATGCTCAAGTCTCTTAAATCAAACAGGGCAGTGTTTGTCTAGAATTTATGCAGAGCTGTATGATATCATAAGTGATCTCTAGACTACTTGTAGCACCTAATGCTAGGCAAATTCTAGACAAATAGTTGTTATACTGTATTTTCTGGGGAATAATGACAAGAGAAAAATTTGTACACGGTCAAGTAAAAATATGTATGTAGTGTATAAAATAGGGGACTTCATCATGACATTTTCATATCTATATAATGTGCTTTGATCCTATTTACCTTCCATTACCCCTCTCTTATATTCCCCTCCCACTAGCCCCCTTCCTCTTCCCAAATAGTCTCCCTTCTATTGTCAGGAGACATTTTTTTTTCTAAAAATTTTCACCCATGCTTGATTGATTTGACAATGAAACCCAAGGATATCAAGGGCCAACTGTGCCAGACATTGTAGAACATAGAACACATCCACACATGTACATGCATTCACACCTCCAAGATGAAGAGCCTAACCACACTCCCCACGTTTGAAAACAATAACACATATATCACATTTATAGACACACTGGAGGAAGTCATGTGCATTTTCATGTGCATGATCCAACATATGCAGGCACATGTATATGCTCAAAACTGAGCACACACTGTCACATATACATGCATATGCATGGGCAAATGATTGCAGACATATATACATTTGCACACATCTAATGGTAACATTCCTTCATACATTTCTACAGTGCACACACATACCCATGCACACATAAATGCACATGCCTATGCACACACCTACCCATGCACATACCTACTCATGGACACACAAATTCACACCCTCTTAGAATGTTCACTGTTCACCTCACCACACTCCACACCCTCTCTGGGATGAATGGGCCCTGCTTGGGGCTGTGACCCGTACTCACTTCCACCAATCTCCTTCTTTTGGCTCTAGGGGTCAGCCTGGCATTTGCCTTGCGCCCTTACCAGCTCTCCTACCGCCAGATCAAGTACTTTTCTTTTCCTGGTGAGCTGCTCATGAGGATGCTGCAGATGCTGGTGCTGCCCCTCATCGTCTCCAGTCTGGTCACAGGTGAGAGCCCAGACCACTGTGGGCTTCCAGGACCCATCTAGGGCCCAAACTTGAGAAAAGAGCCAAGGCTACCCTAAGTATGGGAGCTCTTTCTCCACTCAGCAACTCAAACACAGAGTCTACATGCGTGAGGGAGGGGTGGCAGGGAAGGTAGCTTGGATTTAGGGTAAATGAGTAGGAGGAGGGTAAGCATGTAGGTGAGTTTGGTGGAGGTGTCAGAATGGAGGGTGGAGGAAGGCAAGGGGCTGTGGGCACATTATGTAGCACTTGGAAAACTTTTCCTTTCAGCCTCCAGGGTCACCTGATCTTTGTTGCAGTAGTTCAGTTCTATTCTTGTAATCGAAAAGCAGCCCTAGGCAATATGTGAACAAATGGACATGGTTGTCCTGGTTTCATTTCTGTTGCTATTATACAATTTCTTGACAAAAAGTAATTTAGGGGTGGGCCTTTGCTGTGTCCAGCATGGCAGGAGTTCAGAGAATCCTTGAAGAGGGACAGCATAACATGAAGGAAAAACACAAACTTATCTAGAGTATCAAGAGTGGAGAACAAGAAAGCTCTACAGAGGGAACAGAGGTCCCGAATTCCTGTTTCCATTGTATATTTATTACCTTAGCTTAGCATAAATAGAATAAAGAAAGACCATTACTCAGTGCAGTCTTGTGAAAGGTTCCTCAAGACTTCTTGGTATGCTATTTTAAAATGGAGAACTTGAGGCTTGAGAGGTGGCTCAGCAGTTAAGAGCACTAGCTGATCTTGCAGAAGGTCTAGATTTGAATCCTAGTACCCACATGGGAGCTAACAACTGTAACTCCAGTTCCAGGGGATCAGATGCCCTCTTCTGTCTTCCTTACGCACTGTACGGCATGGGTGCACTTACATACATGCAGTGGTTACTCATACAAATAAAAAAAATAAAAGAGAACTTGTTTTCTAAGAAGTAAGCTAAGTATAACAGAACTTATGACCTAAAGTCAGGATGATTTTTTTGTTATCAAGTCTGGGGCCTAGGACACCGAGTTCCTTTATCTGCCTTAACACCCATGTCTGTGAGACTTTTGCCATGTAGACATCCTTGACTGCAGGCACCATTGCTCATAGTCAAGCATGATTTCAGCATTGCTCAGGTAAAGCAGTTGTGCCCAAGCAGATCTTTCCACTTCAATTAATGTAAACAAGACAGTCTCCCCTAGACATGCCCACAGGTCAACTTGATTTAAACAGTCCCTCATTGAGATTTTCTTCCTAGGTGATTCTAGATTGTGTCAAGTTAACAATTACAACTAATCATTAAACAGTTGTGTTCCAATAAAACTTCATTATAAAAAGCCAGCAGTGGACTGGATTTGGCTTATAGGTGGTGGTGTTTATCAGTCCTTGGATTCAGGGACAGAAATAACAATCAAGACTTGAGACACTGGTTTCTTAGGTTGGGCTTCTTAGAAGCAGAGCTTGACATGTGGATCTGCATACAAGACACTCACTGAGGGAGAAACCTGTGAGGAAGTGAGGGAAGCAGGACCGAGTGGGGAAAGTAGCTAAGATGTGTGTTCTCAAGAAGGCTGGCCTCTCAGCGTGATCCCATGGAGGTAGGGGGGGGATTGCCGGGGGGAGCTCTGAAGTGTGAGCAGCATCATGGAATTGTTCCCCGCCTCCTACTCTGTCTCCATCTCAGTCCCCTTAGGAGTCAATTATTGGTTGTAGCTGCCCTTAGGGACCTTTCTGGATGAGGAAGCTTCTGTTCTGGGGGCTAATCTCAAGAGAAAGGAGCAGCACGAGCTGTTAGCATCCTAAAGTCACAGAAGCTGGATGGGTGCATTGGCCTGGTAGAGGGCATGGGTGGAGGCATGAGCAGTATCTATTCAGAGAATGTACAAAGAACTGGGCTGGAGGGAGGTGGGAGTTGGGGTGGACAGTGGGACAAAGATTTCGATGTTTGAGATGTTTATGGTGCACAGTGGACATCTATGGAGTTGAGGTGGGAGTTGAAAGGCTGACTTGAAGTAGAAAGGAGGCACTGTGCTTGGTGGAGTTCTTTGGAGTAAAGAATGGGGTTAGGGTGTGCAAATGATGGCTATGGGTGAATTGCTTCTGAAACAGGTCTGGGATGCCAGCCCAGTTACTCATGTTTTTAGCAATATTTTTATTTTAAAATTTGTTTTTAGATTGAGATACAAAAATTGAATCATCCCTTGGTAGCAACAGGGGATTGATTCCAAGATCCCAATAGATACAAATACCTGAGGGTGCTGAAACCCCTCTATAAAGTGGGGTAGTATTTGCAGATAGCCTGTGTGCCTCTTCCTCCATGCTTTACATAATCTCTAGGTGACATAGTATACCCAATACAGTGTACAACTTCATTCCAAAGTAAAAGAGACCTTTATTCACTCTCATAGAATTATTATTATTATTAAATCACATGAGTTCATGTGTGTCTACATGTGGGTATGTGCATGTGAGCACAGGTGCCCTTAGAGACCATAGATGAAACTTTGGGGGCTGCACCATGTCTCTTCCAGGTATGGCATCCCTGGACAACAAGGCGACGGGGAGGATGGGGATGCGGGCAGCCGTGTACTACATGGTGACCACGGTCATTGCAGTCTTCATTGGCATCCTCATGGTTACCATCATTCATCCTGGGAAGGGCTCCAAGGAGGGACTGCACCGAGAGGGCCGCATTGAGACAGTTCCGACAGCCGATGCTTTCATGGACTTGGTCAGGTGACATTCTCATTTTGTTGGGACTTCTGGATGTGCATGGAACAACTCACTTTCAAAGAGAGACCAAAGGGACAGATGGAAAGGGAAGCAGCTATTGATTACCATTTTGGGTACCCATTTTTTGCCCTGGATTCTTGCACATTTCCTCCAAGAGTGCTACACCTAGGATATGATCTTTCCACTCTTAGGTTGGGGAGAATACAGCTACAGCATCTTCAGATGGGGTCAGAACAGCTGCTGTTTTCCTGGTGCTCCCAATCTGCACTGGAGAGCAAATGATTCTCTTAGTGCAACAACATTTTGTCTACTAGCATCATGGCTAGCCATCTTTCTACCTTAGTATTGCCTTGGAGTTGGAATCTCTCTCTCTCTCTCTCTCTCTCTCTCTCTCTCTCTCTCTGTCTCTCAATTGAAGTCTGGAGATGCTATAAGGCTGTGGCAAGGTGCTCAGACAGACTCAGATTTGAGGTCTTAGTGTGCTTTCTGTTGCTATTAAAGAATGCCTGAGAGCAGGCAAAGCTAGCTCAGTTGGTAAAGGTCAAGCTGCCAAGCCTGACAACCCAAATTTGATCCCTGGGACCCACACGGTGGAAGGAGAGAAAAGAGTCCCTCAAGTTGTAGTCTGACCTTCACATGCATGATATTCTCTCTCTCGCTCTCTCTCTCTCTCTCTCTCTCTCTCTCTCTCTCTCTCTCTCTCTCTTGCACACACACACACACACACACACACACACAAAATTAATAAAATAAAATAAAACAGGATGGCTTCGTGGGTAAAGGCACTTGCCACGAAGCCCGCCAATCTGAATTTGATCCCCAGGACCCACATGGTTAAAGGAGAGAACTGACCTCCACAAGTTGTCCTCTGACATCCACCCATGTGCTGTGGAATGTGCATACTTATGCACACAACACAATAAATCAATAAATATATTTAAAAAATAGAGAAGAAAGATGAGTTGTAAAGAACCGAGGTTTGTTTAGCTCACTGTTCTGGGAGATGGGAGGTCTAGGAGTCTGTACTGGCATCTGGTAAGGGCCTTCTCATGGTGGAGATGGTGGAGAGCATCTTTTGGTGAGATGGAGCAAGCATGTCAAAAAGAGCTTAATTTTATAACACATCTATTCTCTATTAACTCATCAGACCGTCAACCCAAGGTTTAACCTCCCAATATCACCTTAATGGCAATCAGGTTTCAGCATGACTTTTGGGTGGGGGGTGACTAACAATAGGCAAACCCAAGTTCTGTCTGCACCCTTGAACAGCTGTGTGGGTCTGGGTAATGTTCTCTGGCCTTTGGTTTCTTTGTGTGGAAGGTAGGGATATTAACAGCACTTGCTTCTAGGATTTGTGGGGTTTAAGTCAGATGGTGGAGGGCAGGTGTACCACTCAGTACCTGGCCCACACTGGGCATTTCTACATGACTGTTGTCGTCATTGTCACTACAGTTACTATCCTTGGCTCTCGGAAGTCTAACTACTTTCCTTTCTCTGATGTTTTTCTGTTTTTCTGCAGAAATATGTTTCCACCCAACCTTGTGGAGGCCTGCTTCAAACAGGTCAGGGGAAAGCACTTGGTTTAATCAAAGAGGTGTAGAGGGTGGGGGCGCTTGCTACCCAAGGTGAAGGGTGGGTACGAGGGCCTGAGAGAGCAATGGGTCGGGGCTCTCAGAGAAGTCTGAAAGAACGAATGCAATTTCCATGGGTAGGATTTTTGTTTTATTATTTATTTATTTCATGTTATTTATTTATTTGTGTGTGTGTGTGTGTGTGTGTGTGTGTGTGTACATCAGAGGACAACTTGTGGGAGTTAGTTCTTTCCTTCCACCATGTGGATGCTGGGATTGAACTCACTTCATCAGGCTTGGTGGCAAGTGCCTTTACCTGCTGAGCTGTCGTGCTGGCTCTAGATTTTGAGTGTTTGAATTGGGAATGCTCAGCTTGTACTTATTTGAGCTACTGATTTCATTTCCTTGGTCACATACCCAACAGTGGATTGCTGAGACATACCATAGTTCTGTTTGTAATTTATGTATGTGCGTACCAAGGATGAAGCATACATACAGCCTTGTGTGTTCTAGGTTATGCCCAACTGCTTTTTGAAAAAAATACTTAAATTGTTTATTTTGATTAATTAATTAATTAATTAATTAATTAATTAATTAATTAATATCTTGTGTTGGAGTGTTTTGCCTGCATGTATGTAAGTGCACCTGTGTGTGCAATGCCCATGGAGGCCAGAAGAGAGTGTTGAATCCCATGGAACTGGAGTTATAGGTGGTTGTTAGCCACCATGTGGGTGCTGGGAACTGAACCCAGATCCTCTGCAAGAGCATCATTGCTTTTAACTGCTGAGCCATCTCTCCAGGCCCCAAATTGTTTAGTGCTTAAATCTGACCAGTTGGACTGGATAACCTGCCATAAAGCTTGTCTCTGGAGAAAACGGATTCTCCCTCTCTCAGCAGTTGTTGATTGCCTGCAGCTCTTCATGTAGAAGAATGGGAATATTTCCTCACACACATTGACATGCCATTATGCAAGTCTTGTTCAGGCACCCATATTGTGGAGATTTCATCATGTAGCTTCCCTGTCATGTCTAGAAGACACTGTCTAGCAGCAGTCCTGGACCTCTTGCTCTTACAATCTTTAAACAAGTATTTTTAATT
>NW_008335578.1:222959-226263 GCF_000622305.1 Nannospalax galili | reverse complement strand
TGTGTGTGTGTGTGTGTGTGTGTGTGTGTGTGTGTGTGTGTGTAAGTACCTGAAGAGGCCAGAAGAGGTCATTGGATCCCCTGGAATTGGAGTTATAGGAAGTTGTGAGCTACCCAACATGGGTGCTTTGCAAGAGCAGTATGCACTCTTAACTGCTGAGCCGTCTCTCCAGCCCCCTATTTTTAATTTTTGTGGACTGCCCATTCTGTTCTTCATAGTGGTTGCAGCAATTCATTCACTCCATTTATACCTTGGTCAAATCACACATTCACTCATTAGGATTTAGTCAACAAGACTTCCCAGGGAAGGGGAGCTAGGAATTGGTGTTCTTAGGGATTTCTCTAGGTGAGTTATCTGCCTTACTGAGTCTGGCCCAATCTTTGCATTTCAGTTTAAGACGCAGTACAGCACGAGAGTGGTAACCAGGACCATTGTAAGGACAGAGAATGGGTCAGATCTGGGGGCCTCCATGTCTCCCCTATCCTCGGTGGAGAATGAAACCAGCATCCTGGAAAATGTCACCCGGGCCCTGGGCACTCTGCAGGAGGTGCTCAGCTTTGAGGAGACTGTGCCAGTGCCTGGCTCTGCCAACGGCATCAACGCCCTGGGCCTCGTGGTCTTCTCTGTAGCCTTCGGGCTGGTCATTGGTGGCATGAAGCACAAAGGCCGAGTCTTGAGGGACTTCTTTGACAGCCTAAACGAGGCTATTATGAGGCTGGTGGGCATCATCATCTGGTGAGTGCTTGCCTGCGCCTGGTGGGTAGTGATGGTGCAGGAGAGTGATGGAGATGGGACTGGACCAGCCAGGCTCTGTGGAAGTTGCTCATGGGACTGTTGGGCATAGTGGGTCAGAGTCATTCACCTGTGTGTTAAATTGTTAGCTCGTTTGTCCATTTATACCTTTCTGTAGTGACTCATTCAGCTGTTTCTGACCTCATTAATCTGTTCCTTCTGTGCACCAGTCCAGGGATTCATTCACTTGTTTGTTCTTCTCTGCATCAGGTCACTCACTTTTTCATTTTGTAATGTATTTAAAAACCTTTTTTCTTTGGAAATTTTATTCAGGTATATAATGTATTTTGAGAATACCCTCCAAATCCCCCTCCAACTCTTCCCTGACCCTCCCCGTGGCCTCCTTCCAACTTCATATCCTCTTCTTTTACGTTGCTATAGATAACCTGATTCCAGTTAGAGCTTGTCTGTAGGCACATGGGTGTAGGGATATCCACTGGAGCTTGGAGGCCACATCCCTGAAGAAAACAAACTCCCCCTTTCCCAGCAGTCATCAATAACCCCAGCTAGGGGTGGGGTCTCATGGACCCCTCCCCATCCATGTTGGAATGTTAAGTGGCTTGATCTCGTACAGTTGCAGGTCTTGCACAGGCAAACATAGTTTTTGTGAGTTCATTGCATTGCTTCTTAAAAAAGTCTTCCTGTATAGCCCAGGATGACCTGGAACCTGCCAGCTTTCTGCCTCAGCCTCCTACATGGTGGGATTATTGGCATGCACCACCACACTTCTGCACTGGTTAATTCACCCAACCACTGATTCATTTACTCATTCTTTTCTTCAGTGTTTTTTTCTGACAATGCATTCATTCATTCATTCACTCCTTCCTCTGTCTCATTCACTCCCTCCTCTGTCTCATTCACTCCCTCCTCTGTCTCATTCATTCCCTCCTCTGTCTCTGTCTCATTCACTCCCTCCTCTGTCTCATTCCCTCCCTCCTCATCTGTCTCATTCACTCCCTCCTCTGTCTCATTCCCTCCTCATCTTTCTAACATGGTTCACTCATTGTCTCATTCATCTCTCTTCCTGTGCATCAGTTAAATCACTCATTTACACTTTCATTCTGTCATAAATCTACTCATTCACTAAACTGTTTCACAATGATTATTTTATTATATTTACATATTTATCATGTGTGATTGTATGCATGTGGGTCAGAGAACAGCTTGCAGGAGTCAGTTCTCCCCTTCTACCATGTAGGTTCCAGGGATCCAACTCAGGTCATCAGGCTTGTCAGAAATTGTCTTTACCTGTGGAGCCATCTTGACAGCTCCCATTATTTTTTAAGTGCTGGGGTTAAACCAGAGCCTTATATATCCCAGTAAATTAATCTGTCACTAAGTTACACCTTCATTTTCCCAAATAATAATCTTAAATTTTTTGTGGTGCTCAGGATGGAATTCAGGGCTTTGCATATGCTAGGCAGTTGTTATACCTTTGAGCTATGGTCCCAACCCTATTAGTTAAATCATTGCTTGACACATTTATTTATTTACTCACTGAGACAAAGTTTCTCTTGGGGTTTGTTCATGTGTGCACTGGTTATTCTTTCATTTATGCACTTGGATATTCCCTTCATCCATCATCTGTTCACCTAGGGATTTGCTCACTCACACAGCATTTCCTTTTTCCATTTTTCATGTGTGTGTGTGTGTGTGTGTGTGTGTGTGTGTGTGTGCACGCCACATGTGTGTTGGTGCCAACATGATCTAGATAATTCCTTATTAGGACTCTTCCCAGGTAATTTGAGGTTGTGCCAAGTTGACAGTTAAAACTAACCAAACACAGGCAGAAAATGATGGAAATTTAGAAGGCTAGATAAGGCTAGATAAAGGATGTCTTAGCAATGCCTGGGTATGGGAGGAGGAGTGTAGGGGGCAGTGTGGTCCTGAAGTTGGAAAGGTTCTGAATGAAGGAATGAGATTTAAAAGAGTTCTGGCTTGTGGGAACTTTCCTGCTGTTGAGATGAGCCATGGTGACCAGCAGGGGAGCTAGTTATTAGTTAGCTTTTTGTTGCTGTGACAAAATATCAGAGAACACCAGTTTAAGGGAGGAAAGATGTATTTTAGCTCACAGGTCAGGGGTTCAGTCTGTGCTTGGGTGGCACCATTGTTTCTGGGCCATTGTGGTTAGAGGACATGACTGAGTGAAACTACTGACTTCATGATGGGTAGGAAGTGGAGCAGAGAGAGTGAGGGCCTGGGACAGGGTACACTCCCAGTGGCCTGCTTCTTCCGCCTAGACCCCACTTTCTGTAGTTTCCTCCCAATAGCCCATTCAGCTGCGAATCCATTAAGGGATAGCCACAGAAGAGATTAAAGTTCTCACAATCCAGTTTGCTTCCACAGGCCCCACCTCAGAACACATCCCCACTGGGGACCAAGTCTTCCACATGTGAGCATTTGGGGGACAATGTTCTGGATGCAAACCCTAACACTAGGGTTATTTTTAAAAATTTTATTTATGTGTGTGCATGTGAACATGAATCAATCAATCCCTCCCTCCCTCCCTCCC
>NW_008335578.1:210015-222940 GCF_000622305.1 Nannospalax galili | reverse complement strand
CCTCCCTCTCCCTCTCCCTCTCTCTCTCTTTCTGTGTGTGTGTGTGTGTGTGTGTGTGTGTGTGTGTGTGTGTGCGCGTGCATGCCTGGGGAGGCCAGAAGATGTCAGATCCCTTGGAGCTGAAGTTAGAGGCATTTGTAAACTGTCCAATATGGGTGCTGGGATCCCAACTGTGGTCCTTATGATTGAGCAGCAAGTGTTCTTAACTGCTGAGCCATCTCGGACCCCCAATCCCCCATGCTGTTCTTGATGTTTAGGAAAGGTTAGGGTGGAGTTGGGGGCTGTGTTGTAGATTCTTATCTGACTCCAGAGTGCTATATGGGCAAAGCTTTGATGATGTCAGCTCCAGACATGTAAGGAAGGTTAAGAAGAATTCCTTGACAGGTGTGTGGCTTACTCAGGTATGCACCAGTGGGCATCTTGTTCCTGATTGCTGGGAAGATTCTGGAAATGGAAGACATGGCCGTCCTTGGAGGTCAGCTGGGCATGTACACCCTGACTGTCATAGTGGGCTTGTTCCTCCATGCTGGTGGCGTCTTGCCCCTCATCTACTTCCTCGTGACCCATCGGAACCCCTTCCCCTTCATCGGGGGTGTGCTGCAGGCCCTCATCACAGCCATGGGCACCTCTTCCAGGTATGATCTTATCCTGAACTCTCCTTAGGTCCAGTCTTCATCTTTCATGAGCTCCTTCAGTGATCCTGCTCTCCCCCTGCCCAAACACCTCCTCTGGTTGTACAGTAACACTGGGGGTTCTTGAAGCTCTCTTCAGGGACCAGGGCCTGGGGAATAGTCTTTGTCCTCTGCTGGCTCTCCTGACCCCTTTGTCTCCTTTCTTGTTTCTCCATCTTATGAGGGGGAGAGCCAGATGCCAATTCTGACTTTGAGGTGAAGGTTGCAGAGAGTTCCATGAACTAAACTGGGTCATTTTGAGTTCACAGAGTCTCATCTTTTCTTGACATGGTGTCTGGGAACTCTTTTGGGTGGGGATGGGGGCTGAGTGATAGGCACTGTCTGGCTCCAGGGCTGAAGACTGTGAATCCAAGCTTTTTATGTAAAGCTGACAGACAGGATCCATTTCTTGCAGAAAAGCAGACCCACTCTTTCCATTAGAATCACCAATCAATGAAGTCACTGTTCCTCTGGGAATTGGTGGGGGAGAGACGAGCTTCCCGTAAGTGAGGTTGTTCCCAATACAAATGTACATTCTGCTCTTTATTGTCCTGTTTTAATTTCTGTCGCTGTGATAAAAATACCCTCACAAAAACATCTTAAGGGTTTAGAAAGGGCTTATCTGTTTTACAATTCCAGATTCCAGTCCTTCATTGTGGTAAAATCAAAGCAGGAACTCCAGGCAGCTAATTAGATCACATCCAAGAGCAAAGACTCTTTGATGCACGTGTAAATGCACTGCACGCCTGATGTTTGCTCCCTGGACTCAGCTGGATTTCTCCACTCATACAGTTCAGTGCCTCCTGCCTTAAGGAATGTTGCTACCTGCAGTGGGCTGGGTCTTCCCACATCAATTATCTTAATTAAGACAGTCTCCTACAGGCATGCTGGCAGGCCAACCCAAACTCTCATTGAGACTCTTGGTAATTCTAGGTTTTGTCAAACTGACCAAATTAACAGTCACATTTACCCTATGCTGTGGAAGGTCAGCAGTCTAGGATTGGAGTAGGGGCATAAACTACTGACTTGAATGAGTCAGGAGACCTTCAGCTTGGGAGAGTCCCATGGCTCAGTTCTCATTGTGTTAGGAGTCTGACTTCCCCATGCACATCTATCACGTCAGTGCTCTGATTTTTGCTTGAATTTCCACCTGGCCTCCATGTCCTAGAGGGGAACCCCCCTTTGGCCCATTGCTGCCTTGTCCCATCCTGCTGTTCCCTATTCTCAGCCTTCAGAGCTCTCTTCCCCCAGTTCTGCAACTCTGCCTATCACCTTCCGCTGCCTGGAGGAGGGCCTGGGTGTGGACCGCCGCATCACCAGGTTTGTGCTGCCCGTGGGGGCCACCGTCAACATGGATGGCACAGCACTCTATGAGGCCTTGGCTGCCATCTTTATTGCTCAAGTCAACAACTATGAACTCAACCTGGGCCAGATCACCACAATCAGGTGAGAAGGATGAGGTCTCTCAGCTGGGGAGGAGGGAGCCACAGCTGGAGGCCAAGGGAGGCCCCAGATCATGGAAGGGGTAGTGGGAAGAGGCTAAAGGTGAGAGCTCGGCACCCAAGGCTGGAAGGACCCGGAAGGACCCACTTCCTTCTCATGAGCTACTGTGTTACAGCAGTTTTCCAAAAGTGTGGCTGGTGCATCCTGTTAACCCATGGTTCTTTCTGTTTGTTTGAGAAAGGGTTTCTCTATAGCCCCAGTTGGCCTAGAACTTGCTATGTAGACCAGACTGGCCTTGATACCACAGAAATCTGCCTGCCTGTGCCTCCCCGAGTGCTGGGATTAAAAGGTGTGGACCACGATGCCTAGCTAACCCAGGGTTCTTATTAGAGATTCCTGGACTCTATTACAGCAAAGTTCCAATTTAGTCATTACAGGTTGAGCATCCCTAAATCTTTTTTTAAGGTTAAAATATTTTAAATTTATTCTTTGAGAATTTCATACATTATACAATGTATTTTGATCATATTCACCCTCCACTTCCCCCTCCAATTCCTTTTAGATCCCCCATATCATCCTCCAAATTATATTTCTATTTCTATTTTATGTGTATTTATGTGTGTCTGTATGAGTCTGTGTATGAAGATGCCCTTAGAGGCAAGAAGACAGTGTCAGCTCCCAGGGACCTGGAGCTGGTGGTTGTGAGCCCCCTGTTGTGAGTGCTGGGAACCCAACTTGGGTCCTCTGCAAGAGCAGTAAGCACTCTTAGCTGTTGAGACATCTCTAGTCCTTCAGTTTACAAACATTGTTACATTTAATTTTCTTTGTGTATATATATGTGAATATGTATATGTGTGTGGGTGTGTGTGCCATAGCACATGTGTGGAGGTCAGAAGAAAAGTTGTAGGAGTCAGTTCTCTCCTACCATGTGTATCCTGGAATTGGACTCAGGTTATCAGGCTTGGTGGCAAGCATGTTTACCCACTGAACCTGCCCTCTCACAGGCCTCTATACTCAGTTCTTAATTTGAATGTTCTTCCATACTGTGATGGTTCATTTTAATTTTCAGCTTGACACAATCTAGAATCACCTGGGAACAGTCTTACAGGAGGGCTTGTGTAGATCAGGTTGACCTGTGGGCATGTCTGTTGGAGACTGTTTTCAATATGTTAACTAATGTGGGAAAAAGTAGGCAGCACTGGTCCCTGGGTTTGGGTCCTGAATTGTTTTAGAGAAAGAGGCCTGAGCATGGGACACATGCACCCTCTGTCTCTGCTCTTGACTGTGGATGTGACCTGCTGTTTCAACTCCCTGCCTGACTGCTCCACAGTAATGGATGCAACCTGGAGCTGTGAGCCAAAACAAATTGTCCTAGTTTCATTTCTGCTGTTCTGCTAAAATACCCTGACCAAAAGCAACTTGGGGAAGAAAGGGTTTTTTTTGTCTCACACTTCCAGGTCAAAATAAATCACTGAGGGAATTCAGGGCAAAAACTCAAGGCAGGAACCTGAGGCGGGAACCATGGAGGACTGTCATGTGCTGGCTTGCTCTAGGCTTATGCTTAGCCAGGTTTCTTATATAGCCCAAGACCACCTGCTCAGGAAACTGCACAGCCCACAGTGGGTTGATCCCTCCTACATCAGTTCAGACAATCAAGAGAATCCCTCAAAGACATGTCCATAGACCAACCTGATAAAGACTCAATCAAAACTTTTTTTTTTTAAAGATGATTCTAGGCTGTGTCAGGTTGATTAGTTAATGCTATCTGAGATAGATACCATGCTCTTTCATTGTTGGTTTGTTTTTGTTTTTGTTTTTGGCTTTTTGAGACAGGATCTCCTTTCAGCCCCAACTGCCCTGGAACTTACTATGTAGACCAGGCTGGCCTTGATCTCACAGAGATCTGCTTGTCTGTGCCTCCCAAGTGCTGGGATTAAAGGTGGGCACCACCATGCCAATTTATTTAAATTTTTAGGGGGTATTTATTTTTATTTTATGTGTGTGAATGACTTACCTGCATGTATGTAAATGCACCTATGCATGCAATGCTCACAGAGGCCAGAAGAGAGCATCAGATCCCCTGGGATTGGAGTTATGGATGGTTATCAGTTGCCTTGTGGGTACTGGGAACTGAATTTTGGTCAGCCAATCCTCTCTCTTGATGCTGGATGGCACCAGGGAGCTTCATCTCCCAGGCAGCCACAAAATCATTAGGGAAAACAGCTGATAGCTTATTTACTTTTTTATTTATTTTATTCTGTTTCCTTGAAGACTGGATCTCTCTGTGTAGCCCAGGCTGATTTCGAATGTATTATCCTCCTGCCTCAGCCTCCCAGGTGCTGGAATTACAAGTGTGTGCCATCATGTTGGGTAGCCAGTAGCCTTCTGGTAGTGTACTGACACTATGACATTTGGTAGTCTAGATGTGTTTGATTAATTTTTGATTTACAATATTTTCAACTTAAAATGGATTTAAGGGATAAGATCCCAACATAAGCTGAAGAGCATTGGCAGGTGTCTAACACATAGTAGGTGGTAGATAAACATGGATAGCAAGGAGAGATTTATTGAATGTTGTTTAACCAGTCCTGACAAGTGCTGGATAGGATAACCATCCTCTTCTAGGGGGAACCACAGATGACATAAACCTAATTTCAAAGGAATATTAAAAATACTTGGTTAGGGTCTGTCCTAGTTTAATTTCTGTTGCTGTGATAAAATGCCCTGACAAGAAGGCACCATAGGGGAGGAAAGGGTTTTATTTGCCTCAGAATTCCAGGTCATCATCTCTCACCACAGGAAGTGAAGGCAGGAAACTGCGAAGCTTCACATCCCATCAGGAGCAGACAGAATACGCACAGGACCCTGGCTTCCTTGCCACGTTTCTTCACTCTCGTATAGTTCAGAGCTCAGCCCAAGGAACAGTAGACCCTCCTACATCAACTAACAATTACGAAAATCCCCATAGCCATGCCCACAGACAACCCCATCTAGACAATTTGTCAACTAAGGCTTTTTTATCAGATGATTCCAGGTTGTGCCAAGATGACAGTCCTGAACATTGTAATGAGCATCTCCCATAAAGTTTGACATCGTGGGAGTGGGGAAGTTATCAAAAAGGGTACAGATGGGGGATATTTCAGCCAGTGCTCTTCAGTGACCCATGGTACTGAGCATCCCTTCCACCATTTCTAGTGATCAATATACAGACCTTGGTGACAATGGCCAGCTTCAGACTTAGCAAGCAATGCTCCAAGCATAAGTAACAGGTTGGGACCGGCTGCTTGGTGACTCCTAGTTTGTACCTAATCTAAACAGCCTGAGGCGTTCTGGTGGCTTCTTGGCTGACATGGCTTATCCTGTCCACATGGGGCATCTGCCCCTCCCCCCAGGGATCACTTTTAGGCAGATTGTACCTGTGTAGGGAGGAGAAAGGCCCCCTCACATGAGATGATGGGAATAGTGACCTTGCCTGAGACTCCATTACTGTATTTACATCATCCTTTTTCTCTTCAAAAGAAAGCAAATCCAAATAGGAAACACTAGGGATAATGAAATTTTATTATTGAAAAAAATTTTTGTGAAGTAATTTATTGCCAAACAGCATCAATGCCATGTAGCATATTATTACATCAGGACTAATAATTCTAGTGGGCAGTACTCATATGAAATGTAGGATCACCTAAATTTCTAAAATAGGTTTATTTTATTGTAAACCATTTTCACATGCAACTTCTTTATAAGGGAAAGTCAAATTAATTTAAAATGTTTTCAGAGAAAAGATATATAGAATCAAAGAAGCCTATTCATGATTTACTAACACGATCACATTTTGCCCTTGTCATAAAACCCATTTTGTCTATTATTAATATTTTAGTGACAAAATACTTTTAATACATTAACAATGAAAATATTAATGTTCAATTATTTATTAACATTATTAATAAAGGTCTCTAGATTTTATTCTTTTTATTTATATTTTTTATTTTTGGTCTTTTTGAGACAAGATCTCCCTGTAGCCCCAGCTGGCCTGGAACTTGTTATGTAGACCAAGCTGGCTTTCATCTCACAGACATCTACCTGCCTCCATCTCCCAAGTGCTGGGATTAAAGGCATATGCCACAATGCCCAGCACTATTCTTTTTTTTAAAAAAGATTTTATTTATTATTTTTATCTTATGTGTGAGTGTTTTGCTTGAATGTATGTAAGTGCGCCATGTGTGTGCAGGGCCCATGGAGGCCAGAAGAGGGCATCACATTCTTGGAAGTGGAGTTACAGATGGTTGTAAGTCACCATGTGGGTGCTGGGAACCGAGCCTTCAAAGAACAGTAAGGGCTCTTAATCACTGAGCCATCTCTCCAGCCCCTGGAACTTACTAATATAGGTTAAATGTTTTTATATACATTCATCATTTTGTTTACATTTACTGAATTTAGAATTAAGCAATATGGAGTTGGGGAATGAAATTAAAATGGATTCCATGCTGAAGTCTGCCACTAAGTTTTTGAATGACCTAGAGCAAGGTATTTTAAAATTTGTTGTAATTGTGTGTGTGTGTGTGTGTGTGTGTGTGTGTGTGTGTGTGTATGCGCGTGTTCTCATGGGCATGTGAGTGTGAGCATGTGTGTGCCACACCGTGAATGTGGCAGTGAGAGGATAGCCTCGGGTGTTGGTCCTAACCTTCCATTGTGAGACAGGATCTGCTGTTTCCTGCTGTGTGTCCAGGCTGCCTGGCCTGTCTCTGGGGCCTCTCCTGTCTCTGCCTTCCACCTTGCTGTGCTGGGATTACAGAGTGAGTGTGGGTTCTGGGGATCCAAACTCAGGTCCTTACACTTGTGTGATAAGTGCTTACCCACTGAGGCATCTCCCCAGCCCAGTGCTAACAATGTTTTAATGTGAAGAGAGTAAAAAATTTATTCTTAAACTAGCCTCAAAAATTTGGCTGATTTTGGTGGTACACACTGGTAGGACACACTGTAGAGGTAGAAGCAGGAGGATCACAAGTTTGTAGCCAGTTGTAGCTGAGGCTGTATCTTTTGGGTCTCGTGAGATGGCTTACGAGATAGAGATGTTTGCTATGCAAGCCCGATGTCATGTGGGTGCTGGGATTCAAACCCGGGTCTTCTGCAAGTACAACCAGTGTTCTTAACTGCTGAGCCATCTCTCCAACCCCCAAATAATAATAATAATTTTTTAAAAAATTACAAAAGTTTAGTTTTGGGGGGAGCCAGAGGATGGCTGAACAGTTAAAAGCTCTTGTTGCACATGCCTGATGATCTGAGTTCTGATCTCTGAAACCCATGTAGAAGCCCAAAGTGATGGCATGTGTCTGTAATCCCAGCACTTCTACAGTGAGGTGGGATACAGGGACAGGAGGCCCCCAGAAGCTCGAAGGCAAGCCAGCCTGGAGTATGCAGCACCGTGACCAACAGCGGGAGAGAGCAACAAGACAGATGGTGAGGGCAACTCCGGAAGCTGTCCTCTGACTGCCACCCGTGTGCTGTGGTATGCACATATCCTCACACATGAACACATGTATGCACACATATACATAAAATTAAATACATATTAAATAGTTCAGTTTTCTTTACACATCGGAACATTTTATTCCCACTGAACTACAGCCCTGGGCCCCAGTTTCTTGAGACAAATTCTCACTGTGTAGCTGAGGCTGGCCCTAAACTCAAAATCAGCTCATCTCAGCCTTCCTAATTCTAGGTTTACAAGGTACCAGGCCTAGCCACATCAGTGCATTTTAATTGCCTTGCCCTAGACTCCAAATTGGGCTATGTGTGTATCTTATCTCCTTAATGAATTTCTTGCTACTGGACTGTGACAGTGCTATGTGTATACATTTCTGGGGTGTGTGTGTGTGTGTGTGTGTGTGTGTGTGTGTGTGTGTGTGTATGCGCGTGTTCTCATGGGCATGTGAGTGTGAGCATGTGTGTGCCACACCGTGAATGTGGCAGTGAGAGGATAGCCTCGGGTGTTGGTCCTAACCTTCCATTGTGAGACAGGATCTGCTGTTTCCTGCTGTGTGTCCAGGCTGCCTGGCCTGTCTCTGGGGCCTCTCCTGTCTCTGCCTTCCACCTTGCTGTGCTGGGATTACAGAGTGAGTGTGGGTTCTGGGGATCCAAACTCAGGTCCTTACACTTGTGTGATAAGTGCTTACCCACTGAGGCATCTCCCCAGCCCAGTGCTAACAATGTTTTAATGTGAAGAGAGTAAAAAATTTATTCTTAAACTAGCCTCAAAAATTTGGCTGATTTTGGTGGTACACACTGGTAGGACACACTGTAGAGGTAGAAGCAGGAGGATCACAAGTTTGTAGCCAGTTGTAGCTGAGGCTGTATCTTTTGGGTCTCGTGAGATGGCTTACGAGATAGAGATGTTTGCTATGCAAGCCCGATGTCATGTGGGTGCTGGGATTCAAACCCGGGTCTTCTGCAAGTACAACCAGTGTTCTTAACTGCTGAGCCATCTCTCCAACCCCCAAATAATAATAATAATTTTTTAAAAAATTACAAAAGTTTAGTTTTGGGGGGAGCCAGAGGATGGCTGAACAGTTAAAAGCTCTTGTTGCACATGCCTGATGATCTGAGTTCTGATCTCTGAAACCCATGTAGAAGCCCAAAGTGATGGCATGTGTCTGTAATCCCAGCACTTCTACAGTGAGGTGGGATACAGGGACAGGAGGCCCCCAGAAGCTCGAAGGCAAGCCAGCCTGGAGTATGCAGCACCGTGACCAACAGCGGGAGAGAGCAACAAGACAGATGGTGAGGGCAACTCCGGAAGCTGTCCTCTGACTGCCACCCGTGTGCTGTGGTATGCACATATCCTCACACATGAACACATGTATGCACACATATACATAAAATTAAATACATATTAAATAGTTCAGTTTTCTTTACACATCGGAACATTTTATTCCCACTGAACTACAGCCCTGGGCCCCAGTTTCTTGAGACAAATTCTCACTGTGTAGCTGAGGCTGGCCCTAAACTCAAAATCAGCTCATCTCAGCCTTCCTAATTCTAGGTTTACAAGGTACCAGGCCTAGCCACATCAGTGCATTTTAATTGCCTTGCCCTAGACTCCAAATTGGGCTATGTGTGTATCTTATCTCCTTAATGAATTTCTTGCTACTGGACTGTGACAGTGCTATGTGTATACATTTCTGGGGTTCTTCCTATTTGAAAGAATTAACCGATATGATTAAAGCATTGATTACATACAGGCCAGGCCTATGGTCTTTCCTGCTCACAGTGAGAAAGCAGATGTAATCTGTCATCAGCAGGGGAGGCCAGAGGGACTCTGAGTTTCTGTTTAGAGTTTACACCTCACAAATGGAGTCTGCTGGGCTCCGCGTCTTTGCTTAGTCTCTGTTCTGATAGAGCCATCTTCTGGCCAGTCATCTTCCACTGCTTCACACATATGAATACAGAATCTGGTAAGGGGCTGTCTTAGTTTGAGTTCTGTTGCTGCGCTAGTCATCATGACCAAAACACAAGTTGGGGAGGAAACCGTTTATTTCTGTTTCCAAGTTGTAGTCCGTTATCAAGGACAGCAGGGCAGGAACCTGGAGGCAGGAGATGAAGCAGAGACCAGGGAAGAACACGGCTTACTTGTTCCGCCCTGCTTTGCTCAGCTACCTTTGTATACAGCCAGGTCCACCTGCCCAGGGATGGCATTGCCCACAGTGGGCTGGGCCTTCTTGCATCAATTAGCAATCAAGAAAATGCCTTACAGACATATACCACAGGCCAGTCTGATGGAGGAAATTCTGTACTTTAGGCTCCCTTTTCCCAGGTGATGCTAGTTTGTGTCAGGTTGACACAACTAACCAGCACAGGGGCTTCCAAGGCTATCATGAAGAGGGTTGGCACCACAGGGTACTGCCATCCCTCTAGTAAGCTTGGTGGCCTTTACAACACTTAGCACATTTTACTGGGCAACTGAAGCTGATGTTGGAGTTGTAATGTAACTCATCCATGATCCAGCTGACCTCTTAATTTTAATTTCATATTAATTTATGGGGAAGGAAATGGAACCCAGGCTTTGCTCAGCACTCTGTCACTGAGCTACACCCCCCAGCTCTTTTTCTGAACAAGAAGTAGGCTCTAAAACCAAGATGGGCCAGAATGCCCCCAACTCCAAAGTGGTAAGCTGTATTTGTCTACTTAAAAAGTAATTTCTAGTGAGGCATGGTGGTCCACACTTTTAATCCAGCCCTTGAGAGACAGAAGCAGGCAGAGCTCTGTGAGATCAAGGCTAGCCTGGTCTACATAGTGGGTTCCAGGCCAGCTGGGGCTGCAGGGAAACTGTCTCAATTCTCCCCTGTCTTTTCCAATCGTAGCTTTATTGAGTAATAACTGACAAAAATATAATATATTTAAGGCATATTACATCGTTATTTGCTATATGTATGTTTTTCAAAATGATTACCACAGTTGAGCTGAATATTATATATATTTCCTCTTGTAGTTCCTTCCTCTTCTTCCTTCCTTCCTTCCTTCCTTCCTCCTTCCTTCCTTCCTTCCTTCCTTCCTCCTTCCTCCCTCCTCCATTCCTCCCTCCTCCCTCCCTCCTTCCTTCCTCCCTCTCCTTCCCTTTCCTTTCCCTCCCTCCCCATCCATATTTCCCCTCCCCTCTATTTCCCTACTCTCCTTTCCCCTTTTCTTCCTTCTCTCCCCTCCTCCCACCCCACCCCCTTTTCTTCCTCCCTCCTTCCTTCATTTCCTTTCCGTTTCCTCTCTTGTATTTAAAAAAAAATTAGCATTGCTTTAAAAAATCATTACTTGGAGAAACTTTTTATAGCTTGGAGAATTTGGAAAGGGAGTGAATGCCAAATTCACATTATAGCAACAGTGTTAAATTTCACAGTACTGTTGAAGCTTGTTATTGCAGTTTTGTTAGAAAAAATAATCATAGTAGACATATAGAATTACACATTTACGTTCTAAAATACAATAACGTATTTTTAGTTTGAGAACGACATCAATTTAGTCATTACAGCAATATTTTAACTTCCCAGACTGATTTTTATCTCTAGAAGTTCAACTGGGGATTTACATTTTCTGTAGGGCACAGGTGAAGGCATGCTGGGGCTGTAGAAGAGTAACAGAAAAATGGTGGAAAACCTCCTGGTGCCTGGGAATCCTTTCTGCCGTCCTGATCCTCAAGTCCTTTGATCTCCTTTCTCTTTCTCCTCTCTTCCTTTCCCTTCCTTCCCTCTTGATCCTTAAGTCCTCTCTTCCTCTCCTCCTGTCCTCTCCCCTCCCTTCTCCTCCCCTTCCTTCCTCCTTCCTTCCTTTCTTCCTTCCTTCCTCCCTGCTTCCTTCCTTCCTCCTTCCTTCCACCTTCCTTCCTTCCTTCCTTCCTCCCTCCTCCCTCCTTCCTTCCTTCCTCCCTCCTTCCTCCCTCCCGTCTTTCCCCCCTCCTCTCTTCTCCTCCCTCCCCTCTTCAATCTCCCTTTTTTCTCATTCTCTTTTCCTTTTTAGATGGTGATAACAATTAAGGTGTGAATTTCAAATATATAACAATATCATGAATGTCGTCCCCATACTGTTCATTAGATTCCTGAACTCACTCATCTTGTAGGTAGAAACCTCGAACCCTCCACAGACATTTCCCTTTCAGCCTCTGCCTGGCATCACCGTTTTCAAACTGTGCCCATGACTTCTATTTCTCGTTGTGTCTCGGCTTGAGAACTTAATTAAGATGCCCCTTCCCTGACCTCCCCGCCCCTTCTCTCCCCTTCTCCTGAATCCCATGCTCTCTTCCCACTTGCAGCATTACGGCCACAGCAGCCAGCGTTGGGGCTGCCGGTATCCCCCAGGCGGGACTGGTCACCATGGTGATTGTGCTCACTTCTGTCGGCCTGCCCACAGAGGACATCACGCTGATCATAGCTGTGGACTGGTTCCTGTGAGTGTACTTTGTGTTTGACTCTGGCCCTGCCTCTTCTCACATCTTCGCCTTCAAGAATTCAGAAAGGTCAGAGCTGTGGTATTTTAGAGTCAGGGAGGCATCAGAGCAGCCTGCCACCCAAGCCCACGTCCTTGTAGACATGGGTGGAGGAGGATTCAGACAGTGCAGGCTTGGCCCATCAACCTATTTCACCTAGAAATCATTAAAAGGTGGTCAGTTTTTTTACTCCAACTTTTAAATGCAAGTGAAAAACAAATCTTAAAAATATATTTTAAAAATGTGTATGAGTATTCTGGCCACATGTATGTAGGTGCACCTGTGTCATGCAATGCCCATGGAGGCCAGAAGAGTGCATCAGATCCCCTGGAACTGGAGTTACAAATGGTTGTTGGTTGTTAGCTGCCATGTGGGTGCTGGGAACCGAACCTGGGTCCTCTGCCAGAGCTACCGGTGCTTTCAACTGCTGAGCCACCTCTCCCAGACCCGTGTTTTTTTTTTTCCTTAGTGAAGAATTTAATTTTGAAGAATTTTAGAAGTGTGAAGAAAACACAGGTTACCTACAACACTGAATTGTGAAGAATTTTGGTTTGGAATTATTTAGTGGAGCTTGGTGGGATCACTAGAGGGTCTGACCTGAAGACTGATTCCCCCCACTCCCAGAATCCCTCAGGAGCCAGAGTTCAGCAGAGAGTAGGCCTATGAGCCCCTCTCCAATCCCTCTCTCTCTCCCCTCTTCCTCCCTCCCTCCCTCCTTCCCTCCTTCCCCCCCTCCCTTCCCTCCCTCTCTCCTCTCCTCCTTAAATGGGGCTTTTTGCTACTTGAACACCCCCCCCAAAGAGTAACCCTAAAATCTTTTGTGGATTAGATAAGAGCTCCCAAA
>NW_008335578.1:199127-209683 GCF_000622305.1 Nannospalax galili | reverse complement strand
CTCCCTTCCCGCCCCCCCCTTTTTTCCATCTCTGTTACTCCTTTATCTCCTCTCTCCCTTCCTCTCTGTTCCTCCCTCCAATCCACCCTCCTTTCCTCCTTTCCCTTTTCCTTCCCTTCTCCCCTCAGTCCTTCCCTCCTTTCTTTTCTCCTAACATGGGATTTACAAAAAATGGAAGGATTTTCATCTTATCTGGGAGTTGCCAGCAGGACCCATTTCCCATTTAGAGAGCCTAGTCTCCAACCTGCCCTAGTCAACACTTGCATTGACTCAGGCCTAAGGATCTGTATCAGATGTTCATATCTTTAGAAATAAGAGTCCCATTTCTAAGAATGAGAATCTCAGGACTGAGCGTGTTAGGAGAGAAAATTGTGGTAGAAAAGGGCCTGCTCAAGGACCGGTGATTGTGGTTTGGGCTAGAAGCACCCCCACTCCCATTTGCACGAGGCTTTCTGTAGAGCTTTGCAGTCCCCCATTAATCTCTCTCTCCTCTACCAGTGACCGGCTTCGCACGATGACCAACGTGCTAGGGGATTCGATTGGAGCCGCCGTCATTGAGCACTTGTCTCAACGGGAGCTGGAGCTGCAGGAGGCTGAGCTAACCCTCCCCAGCCTGGGGAAGCCCTATAAGTCACTCATGGCACAAGAAAAGGGGGTATCAAGGGGTCGGGGAGGTAACGAGAGTGTCATGTGAGGGGTTTCCAGCTTCCTGCCCAGGGAGGAGGGAGGGGCTAGGAGGGGAGTCCTGGGGCCGGTCTGCTGTCCAACCGACTATGGGTTGAACACCCATGCTTTGTGTGGCTTCTTTAGGGGGCTGAGATAAAGGAGCAGGAATGAAAGGTGTCCGTGGTGTGTTAGTTACTTCTCATCACTGTGATCTAAATACATGGGAGAACAACTTAAGGGAGGAGAGATTTGTTTCATGGTTTCAGTGGCTCAGTTCAAGGTGGGAAGGCATCTTACTTCTTCATGGTGGTCAGGAAGCATTGAAGGGGAGATAGGAAGTGACTGGGGCAAGATATGACCCCCAATGGCACCCCTGCCCATGACCTACGTCCTTCAACTAAGCCTACCTCCTACTTTCCGCCACCTTCCAATAAGGCCATCATTTATGGAGCCATTGAGGGACTGATCCATTCACGAGACCAGAGTCCTGATCTGTCCCTAGAAACACCCCCACAGAGAATTTCCTAGGCACTAGCTTCAATCCAGCCAAGTTGATGAAGATCACAGGAGGCGTCTGTTCATCTGGGTATTCTTTGAGAACTGCAGGAAAGGCATGAGTGAAAAGGCTAAGGAACTAATTCCCTTGAAATTGGGGGCGAGGCACCTTCAAACTCAAGAAAGATCAAGGAGTGTTAGAGCTTATGAGGGGAGAGAAAAGCACCTGTTTCTTGTAATAAAGCAATTTGTGGTTTTTGTGTTGAGGTTCTGAAGACCTAGCAAGAATCACAGAACTCAGAAAATCCATTCTCCTCGCAGTTAGAGTTTATTATAGTGAAAGACAAAGATTAAAATCAGCAAAAGGAAACGTGGCTGGAGCTGGGCCTGGGACTGAGCAGCATGGGCGTGGAGACCACTGACACACCGCAGCAGTGGACTGCAGGAAGCAGTGTGCTACTGTCTTCATTTTATTTTCTGCTGGTGTGGTAACATACCCTGACAAATGCAACTCAAGGGAGAAAAGGCTTATTTGTTCTGGGAATTAAACCAAGACTGCCCTAGTACAGCAAGAATGCTCCAACCGTGCTCAGAAAGTGGAAAAAAAATCCTTTATTACACACAGGCTCAGTCTGAGTTCCTGATCTAGGGAAACTGAGGCATGGACAAGAAATAAATACAGGTTTTTATAATATTTTTCAAGTCATCCCTTGGCAGTAATCGTGTTGGTGGATTTAAGATTTACAGCACAGAAGTATACATGTCTATTAGGCTATTATATGGAACAAAAAGCAGATATTACTGCCAACGTGTGGGCAAGGATTGTGACATTTCCCAGTAACATGATATATTGCTAGTGCCAGTATAATATTATCTATTTTGAACAAAGAAGACATTGTAGCAGGTGTTCCCTTAAGACCACACACTGTGTTTTATGTGGTTGCCTACCTTGTGCTTCTCTCAGCCAAGACTGAGCTCAGAATGGCCTTTATGACTTGAGTACAAATAGCAGCTTCCAAAGTCCTGTAACTTCTACATATATCACTGAATACACTTATTATTAGGCTTGTCATTAGGAGTACATAAGGTTCTTATCAAATACATTTGTTAGTACTTATTCATCTACAAAGAACAAAGTTATACTAAGGTTCATTTCCACATTAGGTTAATTTTTCCTCATCAGTTTGGTTCACAGTTTTTGGTTACAGTCCATGATTGTTGGGGAAATCAAAGTGGCAGGAAGTTGAAACAGCTAGTCAGATCCACGGTCAAGAGCAGAGAGAAAGTGTCCACATGGGCTCAGCTTGCTCTTCCTTTCTCATTTAGCCCAGGGCCCAGCCCATAAAATAGTTCGGTCTACATTCAGGGTGAGTCTTCCCAGTTCAATGAACTCAATTAAGAAAATCTCTTACAGGTGTGCTCACAAACCAACCCAATCTAAACAGTCCCTTATTGAGACTCTCAGGTGGCTCTAAATTGTGTTGTCAGTTAAGACTAACATAGCAACTGCCCCCGCTAAGAGAAGCTCACCTGAGCCCTGGGACCTTGTCACATGGACATGGAGTACCCACTGACTCACCGTTTTCATCTTTAAAGTGGGCAGTTCAGTGCAGTATGGTCCAGGACACTAGGTTAACACCACCAAGCATCCACCATACACCGCATGATTAGGATACACTCGGGTATGGCCAGAGACCCTTGTTTATTAGACACTTTATCAGGTAGATTATTTCAAAAATCACAGGTGTTCTAGGTTTATTTCTGTGTGATAAACAGTCTGACCAAAAGCAACTTAAGGAGAGGAAGGGTTTATTTGACTTAAAATTCTAGGTCATAGTCCATCATCAAGGAAAGTGAAGACAGGAACCTGGAAGCAGGCCTGCTTGCAACTCCACACAGCATTACCTCATGACCAAGGACCCATTCACAGCCAGCGAAGTAGAAAGGAACAACGTTCCTTGCTCACTGGATGCTAGTCTGGCTTACACTCAGCCAGCTTTCTCATACAGTTCAGGATCACTGCCTGAGGATAGTACTGCTTACAGCAGGCTGGGCCCTCCTGACCTTCTGCTGCTTCAGTGATGCAGGGTCTCTTTACTCCCTAAGATGCACATTGGATGTAGAATTATTTTCTTTTAACAAAATGGCCAGGTAGGACATCAAAGGTGTGGAGAATTCAGCACAAGGGGAGAGTGAAATAGTTCATTGTCTATTGCTATCACTGAATAACTGAGACTGGATATTTTACAAAGTAAGGAAGTTTATGTAAGCAAGTGGTTCTGGACGTGGGAGTCCAGTATTGGGTACTTCATCTAATTAGATGAGGGTCTTTCTGCTGCTTTCTAACAAGGTGGAAACTAGAAAGAGAGAGAGGGCATACACGGAGAAGGGAAAAGGGAGTCAACCTGACAACTCACCTCATGAGACAGGCACAGTTCTGTATGAGGCTCCAGTCCATGGCTGAAACAACCTTTACCTGGCTCTATCTCCCAGCACTGCTGCATGGAGAAATCAGGGTTCCAACACAGGACATTTTGGGAGATACTCTCAAGCAGAATAACATGATTCTATATAAAACCCATATTCTTTTTTGTCTGAGAAATACATCAATTTTTTTCTAAGTTTGATTGGGCCTCACTTGAACATATACTCTCGAGGGAATTTTTAAGCTTTATATTTCTAAATTTGATTATTTTAAAAATTATTTTTACTGTATGAGTGTGTTGCCTGCATGTATGCAAGTGCACCTGTGTCATGCAATGCCCATGGAGATCAGAAGAGGGCGTCGAATTCCCCTGGAACTGGAGCTATGGATGGTTGTTAGCTGCCACGTGGGTGCTTGGAATTGAACCCAAGTCCTCTGCAAGAGCAGCCAGTGCTCTTAACCACTGAACCATTTCTTTGGTCCCTAATTATTCTTTTTAAAAAGAGATTGCTTTGGTTATTCTTTGAGAATCATATCCACCTTCCATTCCTAGACCCCCCTCTCCCAACTTCATGTCCTCTTTTCATAGCCCACTGAGTCCAGTCAGTGCTGTCATTCTGTGCATGGATGTAGGGCCATCCTGGAGCACAGGCAAACTACCAGGGGCCACTTACCCGAAGAGAACTGGCTTTCCCTACCCCAGCAGCCTTTAACTGCCAAACTTCTCAAAAGTCTTCCAAGTATGCTTCAGTGTTGACTGGCTGGATCTTGTGTAAGTCTTGTGCAGGTAGCTGGAGCCATTGTGTATTCATGAGTGCATCAGTCCTGCCATTCCCAGAAGGCGTATAGGGCTATCCACTGGAGCAATGGCATTCTAATGGGCCACTTGTTTGAAGAAAACCAACTCTGTTTACCCCAGCAGCAGTTTCACAGCTGTCCTCCCCAACCTCTGGCTCTTATAGCCTTTCTACCCCCTCTTCCACGATATTCTCTGGCTATGTGGGGTAGGGGTATGATAGAGAGTTCTCATTTAGGGCTGAGCACTTCACAATTACTTGTCAATGCAGGTATGTTTGAAATGCCCCACACCATTTTTAAGAAGCATAAAAGAACCCTGGAGTACAAACAGTTGAGGAATATGAAAGAAAGCCTCTGGGTCTTTAAAAAGTTTTTATTATTTTATATGTATGGGTGTTTTGTGTGCATGTATATAAGTGCATCACATGTGTGCAGTGCCCACAGGGGCCAGAAGAGTGTTGTTAGATCACCTGAACCTGGAGTTACAGACAGTTATGAGCTGCTATGTGGGAGCTGGGAACTGAATCTAGGCCCTCAAGAGCAGCCAGTGCTCTTAACCACTGAGCCATCTCTCCAGTCCTGTTTCCATATATTCTGCCACCTGTTTGCAGTCACTAGTGAGACATTTACAGAGGTTAGAAATGGCCCATTTAAAGGCAAAAGGCACCTCTCTTCTAAAGTTGAATTTTTGTGATTTTAAGCAATATATTTTTATTGTATTTGAACTCTCTTCCCTATCTGCACCCCCCCTTATTACCACTGCCTAATTTCATGTATTCTATTCTATAAATAAATATATATAATATACATTTATATATTAAGACCTGTAGACCTAAGTCAAGTTTGTGTCCTGAATGCCCTTTTGCATGGGCCCATCTACTGGAGCCCGTTCAACCTACCAAGAGTCTTATCTTTAAACCAGACCAACTCTCCCCCTACAAGTAGTTGCCAATAGTTCCACAGGAGGATTGGGGTTTCTTATCTACTTCCCCACGTCTATGCTAGAATTTTGTCTGGCTTGTGCTTACGTGGGTCTTGTGCGTGCTGTCACCGTTGCTGTGAGTTCATATGAGTAACTGACCAGTTGTCTGGAAAACTTTGTTTCTTTGTGATCATCTGCTACCTCTGGCTCTTACAGTCTTACTGCCCCCTCTTCTGCAATGACCCCTGAGCCTCAGGAGGCAGAAGTTTGATATAAGTGTCCTGTTAAGGGATAAGCACTCTGCAGCTTCTTGTTCTCTGCACATTGGTAGTTGTAGTTTTCTGTGTTAATCACCATCTACTGCATAAGGAGGTTTGTCTGCTGAAAATGAGAGATGTATTAATCTGCAGGTATAAAAATAACTCATTAGGAATCAGTTTAATATGATATCTATTTGGCAGAATAATAGTATTAGGCTTTCCCCTATGGCCTGTGTCCTGTCTAACCACAGTTTTCTAGGCCTGATATCAGTGCCAGGGATGAGCTCCATCGTATGAAGCAAACCTTAAATACAATTAGAAAGCAGTTAATTACTCCCATAATATTTGAAGAGAATCTGTTTGATAAAACCGAATCCTTACTGATTCCTCAGAAATTTTCCCAGGGACTCCAGCCTTCAGGCTTGTTTCATCCCATCCTTTGGTCAAAGGTCTCCATTCTCAGAGGTTGTTTTGTATGAAAGGGGCATGAGAAGTCAAGGGTTTGAAGGATCCATCTTTTTAATTATTGGACTCTTCTCATACACTGTATTCTTTAGTAAGTCTCTATGTTAGGCAGCTTCCCATTACTATAATAAAATACCCAAAGACAGTCAACTTATAAAGAGAAAAGGTTTATTTTGGCTGATAGATTTTGGAGGTTTCTATCCATGGTTGGTTGGTCTCATTGCTTTGGGCTTATGATGAGGCAGCACATCATGGCAGGAACATGGGAAAAGAGGAACAGTTTGGGGTTCACCAATCTCTTTTGAGGCACATCTTCAATAACCCCAAAACCTTCCATTAGGTTCCATCTCATAAGTCTCAACCTCCCAATAGTTCCAATAGACCATGCTTTACCACATGGGCTCTGGGGGTATTCTAGACCCAAATTATAGTAGTATGGGTTTAAAAAATGTTTCAATTTGCCAGGGTAAGGGAAACAGACCATTTGGGGAGGGGATTGGATTACATTCCTTTTTTATTCCTTACATTCACTTTGTTATTATTGTGCATTTCAGTCTTCTTCTGTCTTTACGTGGCTTCTGGGGCTCAAACTCAGGCTTGTGCAGCAAACACCTCTCTCTACCCACTGAACCATCTCACCAGCCCAAGGTTATGCTCTCATTCATGTGAGGCCCCTCTGGCAGGCCAAATGAGATATTGAATCTAGTTTTGAATAGAGAGGTCATTTGTTGTAGAATATATGACTTCCTTTCTGGGTTCTTTCTGAAGAAGAAAGATAGATGCAAACTGGAGGAGATTAAGATATTTCTGGAAGCCACAGGCAAAAGGTGGAAACCCACAAGGACAGACTAGAGCCTGCATCTATTTCTGTTTCCTTGGGCTTTGATGAAACAAGTACCCTGTAGAAACCAGAGCTAGTTTTCTTGGAACTGAACACATATACACTGGGAAACAGAGTGAAGGACAGCCCAGGGGAGCATGAGAAATTGCAATGTGTGTGCTCTACAAGTTAGCAGATTTGTCACAATGTGTGTACCCAGTGTCCATAACATGACTGCTGGCTCCCTCATCCTCCCCATACTCCAGTAATCTCTGTGACCTATATTAGTATGCTGTGGCTGCTGTAACAAATCATCATGGTCTGGATGTTGTTGAAACAAAGTTTCTTTTCTACTACTTCAGAGGCCAGAATGAAGCACACACATGGTCTTTCCAAAGCCTGCAGGGGAGGATCCTCCCTGCCTCTCCGAGTTTCTGGCCTCAGCTCCAGGTGCTCTTTGGCTGGTGGCTACATCTCAGCTCTGCTTCTATCTTTACACAGCCTCCTTTTCTTTCTTGTTCTTTTGCAGGGACAATTGTTGTATTATTTACTTTATGTGTATGTATGTATTGCCTGCATGTATGTAAGTGCACCAGTGTCATGCAGTGCCCTCAGAATCAGAAGATGTTGGATTCCCTGGAACTGGAGTTGTGAATAGTTGTTAGCCACCATGTGGGTACTGGGAATCAAACTTGAGTCCTCTGCAAGAGCAGCCAGTGCTCTTAAGTGCTGAGCCATCTCTCTCTAGCCCCTAAATTTTATATATATATTTTGAGATAGAGCATGTATAGCCCAGGCTGGCTTTGGATTTGTCATCTTTTTGCCTTAGCTTCTTGAGTGCTAGGATTACAGACAATCCCCACCAGACAAAACTGAATTTATTAAATAAGCAAGGAATATGATCACCCGAGATTCCCGCTGAAGGATGCTGGAAAACAGTGTGTCCTCAGAGATACGCACTCATTGAATGAGGCACTTATTCACCAACTCCTGCCCATCCTTGGTTGAGGATTGGCTTCGTAGGTACTTGGTAGAGAAGACTGCATCTGCCAGAAGAGTTTCTTAGGTGAAGAGATGCAAGCACGTCCTTTTGAAATAGCAGTTGTCACTAAATGGTAAGACATGGTAGGAGGACTCCAGTGCATGCTCTTCTCTGCATTCAACTTCTTGGAATGCAGTTATAGATAGAGTGGCAGAAGACATTTTGTGGCCCTAAGAGAGAGAGCCATATCTGAAGGACGATGGAGCAGAAAGTTGAAGGATCTTGAACCTTGAGCACTACTCCTGAGCTCATCGATAACAATTCATAATGCATGAGAAAAGAAAATATCTAGACTGATGTCTGCTACCTTCAAACAACTGTCAACTTTTAACTAGCATGGAAGAAATTTACTGTCAGTATGCCTGGTGGTCACGAAGGGACATTCTTGGAGAGGATAATACAGAAAAGACAACACCCTTCTGATAGATGAAGTAGCGGATGGATGAATTGGGTTGATCAGGAGAAAGCATCAGGACACAGATAAAACTCCAGCAGAATAGAGTTTATTACCAAAGGAACACATGGGACAGATTCCCTTCTGGGTAGGGAAAATGTCTGTCCCTGGGTCATGAGCTGGGGTCTTTTATAGGGGGAGGCTTCTGGGAGGTGCAGAGGGTAGGAAGTAGGAGAGCTGGACTTGTAAAACCTGCCTGCGTCCCCTTTAGAGCTCAAAGGGAAAGCCTGCTGTGCTGACCAAACTGTGGAGAAAAGTCTGCTTTTGACTTCAAAGACCAAGGTGCTTTTCTCAGGGGCTTGAGGCCCTCTTGGTGAGGGGCGGGGCTGCTGTGTATCTGAACCCTAACACCTTCAAAGATCATACTCTGATAGAAATTTCTGCAGTGATATATGATCTCAGTCTGCAATATTCAGTATGGCAGTTACTTGCTACATACATTGATTAAGCACTTGGTGTGTTCATACTGCAACAAAGGAACTAAAGAATTTCATTAAAATGTCACAGTGAGGACCTATGAGATACATGGCTCAGCAGGTGGAGGGGCTCATGCACAGGACTGAAGACCTGAATTTGATCCCCAGATCCCACAAAGTTGGAGAACAGGCTGCTGAGAGTTGTCCTCTGACCTTCACACATGCTATGGCTCACTCATGCCTGTACATACATGCACACACGCACACACACACACACACACACACACACACACACAGAGCTGTCATAATGAAACATCTGCATTAGCTACTTATCTCCTCACTAACAAAGTACTTGACAGAAAGCATGTGGGAGCTGTTAGGTTTTGGGGCCCAGAATACAGGAATAGGAGAGAAAGACAGAAACCATATTAGACCTCAGACGGGGCTGCATTTTATTTAAAGGGCGCATCAAGGGACAGCTGCCTCCCACAGGCTGAAAGCAACTGTAGTGTGAATTGGGAGAGTTAGAAATCATATGGGAGCTAGGGCATGAGGAAGCGGATGCAGCTGCCGGGTCTACATTTGTCATCTTCGGGGGCCCCTTGCTCAAGCAGGCTAAGTTATCTTGAGCAACAGCCTACCTCCAACAGTTCCCCCTGAGTTCTGCGAGTGGCCAATCCTGGTGTGATTTATTGATAAGGTTAGGAGAGGTCTCAGAGGTCTTCTGGTTCTCTATCAGGAGCAAGGATTTGTTTTGACTCATGGTTCAGGGCATATAGTCCATCATGGTGGGGAAAGCCTGGCAGGTGGGCCAGATCTTGTCCTGCAGCAGGAGCATAAGTCATGGCTTGCTTGGCTCTCAGCAGCTGAGTTGTGGAGAGCATGGGTGAGGGGAAGATTTCACAGAACAAGCCTGCAGACAGGTAGGAGGCAGGGAAGTGTTAGGGACCAAGATATATGGTCACCAGTACTTCCTTTTATGTAATTCACTTCTTAGGTGAGAAATCCTGGCACCTAGGAGTCTGTCAGCTAGGTATTCACAGATGTTGCCCTCATTAGTATGCCTGTCAGTCTCCCTGAAAGGGGAAAGGATGTTGCAGGTATTGTGGCCTGAGCAGAGGTCTTGTCTGCATTCTAATACCACATTCTTAGAAGGATCAGGTACAGAGACAAAGGCAGCCCGAAGAGGGATTGCAGGTCAGAGTCCTCTGTGAATCCCAGGAGGAGAAAGGTTTTGACTCCTGTTTGGTTTTCTTTTTCCATGAGGCTTCTGGGATTACCCAAAGGAGTTGATAAAACAGAATGCAAAATTCACACCAAGTAGGATTTCCCCAAATTATTGTAGGATCTATTATTCAAACCCAGGGAACTCAAGAAATATTTTTTGGCTAATCATTGGTTATTTTTGCTAGTAAGGTATAGTTACCATAACTACCAAAAATAAATTGGCTATAGATAAGTGGTTCTTAAACAATGTTCCTTGGAACATCGAGATTATCATCAGTTGGGAACTTATTAGAAATGCACATTTTGGGGAACACCTGATCAACTGACCCTATGTGCGGAGCACAGTTTTAGTATGTTCTCTTGTTGTTATGGGAATTAAACTGACACTGGCCTGGCAGAGCAAGGAGACTCATATTCAGAAAGCAGTTCTTCCTTTATTATGCACAGGATCCAGTCTCAGCTCCTGCTCTAGAGAAACTGAGGCACGGACCAGAAATACATGCAGGTTTTTATAGGATCTTTCCCACCATCCTTTAGTAGTAACTGTATTGGCAGATTTGAGACTT
>NW_008335578.1:162626-199112 GCF_000622305.1 Nannospalax galili | reverse complement strand
ATATATACTCTTAGGCTTAAGTTATAGGAAATTTAAACAGCATTTTGCAAAAGTAGAGATTTTAAGCAAGTCTGGGCAATTCTTGTGACATTTCCAGCAACGTAATATATTGCTGATGCCAGTACAGTCTCAGCCATTTTAACAAACATGACATATTATAAGTAGATGTTACCTTCAGACAACTGTAGGAAGCAGCATTTTTCAAGGCACTCACAGGCTGCAGTTTGTGGTTGTCCTGACTGAGCTTAGAGTGGGAGATTTTTCTTCATGATTTGGGTACAAGTAGATGCTTCCAAAGTCAACTGTTGTTCTTACATATATCAACAAGCACACTTATTGTTAGGGTTATTAGGCGTATATAGGGTTATCAAATACATTTGTTATTACTTATTCATCTACCACACAGACCAGAGTTATACTGATGTCATAGTTCAATTGTTGCACATTAGGTTATTCTGATGTACAAATACATTTGAAGATCATGGCACCAGTGCTTGTTTGTATGGCTAAGCAATCTTCTCCTCCCCAGCATCTACTCTGGTATGTGCAGCTTTGATATATCTGGGAAGGAAAAGTTCTTAATTACAGGTAGACTTATCAATCGGTAGCATGGCAAGAATTATTTCCCTTGGGAGATTTAAATAATGTTCACCCCTCCTCATAAGGTCCCCCAAATAAACCAAAGTATAGTTCCATACAAATTCATCCTGGGCATCCAATGGGTTTATTGAGCTTTATTTACAGAGTATGGGTGACCCTAAAACAGCCACACTGGAAAGCCTTCACCCAGCATAGATGATGGCTTTCCCATAGCCGCATAGCTAAAATTCCTCTCAATTTACCTCCTCCAGCTGATTTAGTTAGTACCTCATGAGGCCAGTAGTCAACAGCTCATGATGGCTTTTGATCTGAGGAAGACACCATCTGTTTTGCAGGAAGGACTGGGTTCTCATTCAGTTATTATCCCTGTATACATCCTACAAAAATGGCATATCAAAATATACCAATCACAGTATTTCAAAGGAAATACCCTAATCTCATTTATAGAATCCCCACTGAACCTGAAGTTTTCTGGTTGGCCATCAGGCTTCAGGGGTGCTCCCCAGGGCTTAGATTAAAGGTGTGTGCCTGGTTCACCTGGATTTTTATGGGTGTCAGGGATCTGAAATCAGGTCCACAAGCTTGCATGAGAAGTACTTTACTGGCCAAGCTGTCTCCCCAGACTGTATTTTAGCTGTTATTGCTATTATATTAATAAAGATTTTCATTCTTTATTGGTGATATATCTTATTTCATTTCTAGAATTTTTTTTCTAATTTGATTACTTTCTGTAAAATTTACCCAATAAATATTCTTTGAATAAAGTATTCTTCAAATAATATTTGTTTGCAATACCTATTTCTTCTTTTGTATAATTATGTTGGTTTAAATTGTAGAACTTTGCTAATTTTCTTTTGGTCTTTTTGAGACAGGGTCTCCCTGTAGCCCCAGGTGGTCTGGAACTCACTTTGTAGACCAGGCTGGCCACAAACTCACAGAGATCTGCCTGCCTCTGCCTCCCAAGTGTTGGGATTAAAGGCAAGTGCCACCATATTTGGCCTAACTTTGCTAAATTTTATGTTAATATTTGGAATTCCTGTTTTTTGCTTTCATTCAACAGAATAACCTAGAATTTTATAACATCATATTGTATCAAATCATGTCACCTTACATCCTATATTTTTGAGATGATTTGCAAAGGTATGAGTAAATATTTAATGATTAACTATTCAGAAAATAATATTGAATCCATTATGCATATTCTCAAATAATTTCAAGTATTTGATATAGAAGAAAATACTTTATCAGCTGTCTGGAGAACATATAAACATACAAATATTGTGAATTTAAGTATGAATCTATTGTTAGAATTCAAGATGAAAAGGTGATGTGATGAAGTAGAAACTGATCTCAACAGATGCAATAGCTTTATTACCTACGAAGGGTAAGCAATCTTCCCTCAGGAATGGAAGCTGTGCGTGGGAGTTTTGAGAAGTCTGGAATTTATAGGGGGCTAGAAGATGTGCTCCTTCCTAGAATCCAGGAAGTTGGGTCATGCCGTCTGAGGCGGTTTCATGTTCTTTCCCAGAATCTGGGGAGGAGAGATGGGAGGTTCTGATAGGGGAATCAGATATCTTCTGCAAGGAGGTTGATGAAGAACCAGATGTCTAGCTAGAGGCCCTGTGTTGAGATAGATATATCTCCCTCCTGGAGTGGGGAAGGAGGAGAGGGGGTTGGGACAGTCTGTTTGTTTGGTCATTTGTCAGGTGATAGTCCTTCACCTGTTATAATCTCTAGGAGTAGAATTGTGTGCTGGTTAATTTTTGAGGTCAGCTTGACACAACCTAGGATCACCTGAGAAGAGAGTCATAACAAAAAATTTCCTAGATCTGGTTGGCCTGTGGGCATGTCTGTGGGGCGATTGCCTTGATTAATTGATATAGGAAGACTCAGTCCATTTTGGTTAGTACTATTCCCTAGGCAGGGTCTGTGACAGTATAAGAGAAGAGAAATACTAGCTGAGAGAAGGCAAGAAAGAACAGGCCTGCATGCATTTATTTCTCTGCTCCTGACTGTGGATGTGATGGGATCAGCTGCTTGATTTCTGGCATTGACTTCCCTTCAGTAGCAATGATCCTCACATCATAACAAGAGCACTGGAGACTAAGATTAGTGGCAGTGAAGTAGCTTTTTATTTTTTTAAATTTTTACCACCTTGTAAAGCCAGACATCAGCCTAGAGAAAAGGCAAAATGGCTGGTGCACTGATTTGGCATAAACAGTGGCTTTTATATTTTTAATCCTACTTCCCTGCCCCTGAATTTCTCATTGGTTGAATTTTTCAGAGAGGTATACTCTTCCCAGTGTCCAGCATAATCCTCATCCCACATTTCCCATCCTTCTGGGGTTTGACATTCATTCCTTTTTAATTATGTGGACCTAGTTATGTAGAAGACTAACTTTCCAATCCTAAGGTAAACTAAAAAGTGTACAGGCAAGCAGATACCAGCTGCCTGCTAGGGAAGTCAGGAGCCTAGTGCCGCCTGCTTACCTGTGATTCTTTGATGAGCCCTAAATGTATCTTATACTGAAAATGAACCATAGTGATTTATTTCTTACAGACTGCAATTTAGAATTGTAAGAGAAATAAACCCTTTCTCCTCTAAGTTGCTTTTTGTGAGGGTAGTTTATTGCAGCAACAGAAATGAAACTGGAACAAATTACAAGGAAAGAAATTATCAGTAATTGAAACTTAAATTGAAAATTTTCAAATAAGAAAAAAATGTGCCACGTAGAAAACTAGAATGGTCAAAGTATTTGCTTGATAAAGGTTAATATTTTTGACTTATAAAGGCTAAAACATAAATCATAGAAAGATAACTACATTGCTGAGGAAAAGGGTGGAGTATACGATTCGGATAGCAAATGTAAAAAGGGTTTGCTTATAATGTTCAGAATTTTCAATGAGGGAGAATAAAGGTACTTATTTAGCTTCAGAAAAATGGCTGTGTAAGTTAGATAAGAATCCACTGCACAAAACCTGCCCAAGATCAAGTCAGCCAAAATTCCCACACAGCTGGGAGAGGAGCTTACAGGGCTCCACCCCTTACTGAGGACCTCTTGGAAGCTGGTGGCTGCTGGGGGGAGGGAGAGTAAGTTTTCTTTGAGGTTGTAGCCACCCAAGCTTCAGTGGATAATGCCACACCCATGCACATATGGGAAGCACTAATTGGGCTTAGTGAGTTATTTAAAAAAAGAAGATATTAAAGGGGCCAATACAATTTTTTATGAGTCCATATGTATACTTAAAGGCTACATAACAAGAAACAATGCCAGATTAGGAGATACCTTCTTTTGAGTTGTTGGCCAGGGTGGCCCAAGAGACTCCCAGATAGTAACCCGGCATAGAAAACTTACTCTGAACAGCAGATCCCAATCTTATCTAAAGGAAAATTGACAACTGATTGCTGCTAGATAAGGAACAGCAATCAGCTGCCAATGTTTCCTCAGCTAAGATTGGGGTCTGCTCTTCATTTCCCCAGGTCTATGCTGGGTTTTTGTCTGCCTGAGATTGCATGAGACTTGTGTATGCCAACACCATTGTCATAGAATCATATAAGCAGTGTCCCAGGAGCTTGTTAGGGGGGAACCTATGGGAAGGTGCCATTTGGGAAGTGGGTATATAGATGAATAAGATTGGGATGTTCTGTGTGATATACGCACAAAAAAATCAACAAATTTAAAAAATGAGTTATATTTGAGGAGGAAGCATAAAAATTTACATCATGTTAATTAGTGGAGGTGATAAACATTATCATTGAAATCTACTGGATGACTTTATATCCATACACAGGTGCCAAGGATCCAAGTCAACCAGCCATGACTAGTAATAATCAGATATATAAAGATTAGAGATGCATGTGCCAAAATCTAAGTGTTATTAGCAAAAACAACGAGTCTTTCTGTAAGAAACAGTATATTTTAAAATGAAATGGAGATTTTTTTTTAAGGTTAAAAACTCATTCAATTTTATGTCTTACAGGTTTATACTGAGTTCTATATTGTATAACTGTATGAATTCAACTGTGAACCTAAAAATTTTATAGCCACTTGAAAGAGATGTATCTTTGCTCTGGAAACTGTTATTATGTTAAAGCTGTAATGAAATGCTTCTTCTGAAAAAAAAAGAGAAGATGACATGAAGTTGGGAGGGAATGTGCATTGGGTGAGATCTGAGGAGCTGGCTGGGGAAAATAGGGGATGTGTGTGAGCATATTTCATTGCATGTATGCATGAAATTCTCAAAGAATTAAAAATTAGAAGAAGCCATTGAGAGACACTAGGTACCAAGACCTGGTGTCAATTTGCAGTAGGAAGGAGATAGATCCTCAGAATTGGATTTCAGAAGGAGAGGAAGCAAGACAAGAAAATGAGAGGGAAAGAGGCTTAGAGAGACACAGACTGACTGCATAGAATGCTTTAACTGACTGGATACCCCTCATTGCATTGCCCTGCTTGAAACCATCTGTGTCTGCTTCACACCAGGAGTCCAGTGGTGTACTACATGGATTCTTTCTTTCCTGGGGAGCAGAGGACTGTGAAGAAGAGGGGTCAGACACATATCCATCATTATGAATTAATCTGCCTGTGTGTGAATGTGCTGTGGCACACAGGTGGAGATCACAGGACAACTTGCTGGAGTCAGTTCTCTTCATCTACTATGTGAGTTCTGGGGATGGAAGTCAAACCCTCAGACTTGGCAGCAAGTGCCTTTACCTGCTGAGCCATCTCACAGGCCTCTCAGAATACAGTTGAATTCACTCATTCCTGGGATTTGGGGCTGTATGAAAGAGGATCAAGGGGGAATACCTACTGATGCTCATTAAATTAATTATTTATCTATTCTCCAGGCAGACTTATTCCCATGAATGGAGAAACCAAAACAGAAAGATAATTTTATATCCTGCTAGCTTTGTGTCCTTGGGATCATCTTGCTTACCAGATATGTATATTCCTTCCGTGGGGCTTGTATTAGTTACTTTTCTCTTGCTTTGATAGTAACACCATGACCAAAGGAACTTATAAAAGGGAGAGTTTATTTAGCTTACAGTTCCAAAGGGGCAAGAGTCCATCATGGCAGGGACACATGACAGTAGAGGTGGCTGGAGGAACATAAGCTAAGCTCTCACATCTTCAAGCAAGCACAGGAAGCACATAGTGACTGGCGATCCGGCAAGGCTTAAGAACCCTCTAAGCCATGCCCCCAGTGATGTGCTTTCTTGGGCATAGTCATACCTTCTAAGACCTCCCAAAACAGTGCCACCAACTGGGGACAAAATGCCTGAATACTTGGAAACCATCACAGGGCTCTTTGCTCATGACATTACTTTCTCCTGAGACTTCTCTGTTTTTTCATTATCTTTCCTCACAGGAATTTTCTCAACATAAGAGACTGAGTTCCTTTGTCTATCAAAGGCGTGAACTAACACAGTTTCAAGCCCATGTGTGTTATGACCACCTTAAACTGGCATTCTGGACAGACCTCATTTGCCTCCACTCAAAATAATGTTTGCCACAGCTTCTGCCCTCATGACTGAGAATGTGATGTTGGCCCAGGTCCAGGCATGGTGCAAGAGAAGAGAGGTTAGAGGTAGGGTGGCTGTCTGTGCAGGCAGAACTCTGCTGGGGTCTTTAGCTTTACAGGTTCGAACAAGTCCATTGAATGGTCCTCAGTATTCCAAGCCAGAGAGTGTAGACCATCTTTAATGACTGACAATGCCTTTCTTTTCATAGCCCAGTGCAAACACTGTTTAAACTTTTTCAGAAAATAGAAACAGCAATGCACAGAGAATTCCTTTTGAATGACTGATTTTTACCCTGGAGCAGTGTGAGAGTTTATTACCTGATCGTACTCACAACGCCCATGTATTCACGAATTAAAACAGTTGATTCATGCTTTCAAGAGTGTTTCTTCTTCTGCATTCTTAGTATACTGAATAGTAAACTATAATACTATGTTGGTCATTCCTTCCTGATCTTGTCCGGTGTCATGAATATCTCCTGTATGTGGATGATCATTTCTTCCCCCAGATTTTGGAAATCTATGATCTTTTGAATATATTTTCTATGCCTTTAACATGGAAATTTCCTCCTTCTATCTATGTCTATTATTTATAAATTTAGTCTCTCAGGGCTGGGGAAGTGGCTCAGTTGGCAAAGTACTTGACACATAAGCACAAGGACTTGAGTTCAATCTCCCAGAAACTCAAATAAAAAATCTGGTTGCAGCTGGACATAGTGGCACACACCTTTAATCCCAACACTTTGGAGACAGAAGCAGTCAGATCTGTGAGAGCAAGGTCATCCTGATCTACATAGTATGTTTCAGGCCATCTAGGACTACTTAGTGAAACCCTGTGTCAATAAGCAAAAACAAAACAAAATGAAAGTTGGGTGCATGGGTACATACCTATAGCCCTAGAGTGGTGGGGATGCAGAAACAGAAGGATCCCTGGGGCAGACTGGCCAGTCAATATAACTAAGTCAGCAGGTTCAGTGGGTGACCCTGCCTCAAAAAATAAGGTAGAAAGAGACTGAGGAAGACAGCTGATGTCAACTTTCAGCCTCCATAGGCATGCATACATGGGTGTACCCTGTTCCCCAAATCCGGTCTTTTAGTGGTGTCTCTTACATCCTGTGTGATCTGTTCATTCTTAGTTTAATTTTATAGTCTGTAGTCTCTCATCTACCTTATCTTCAAGCCTTGGCAGTTTCTCTTCCACTTCATCAATTCTACTGAGATTTCCTCCCTAGAATTTCTATCTTTATTAAGTTCCTTATTCATATTTGGTTTTGACTTCCTTATGTCATTCAGATATTTATTCTATGAAATTAAAGAGAGCATTGAAGTCAAAGAGGGCATGTATAAACTCTGAATTAATTTAAACTGCTAGAGGAAAGTTTATCTAGAATATATAAGGTTGCAAAAATTAAACATCTAAACCCCCAAATCTTTAAGTTCATAAAAGGGCTAGTGAACTGCGTAGACAGTTCTCAAAAGAAGAAATACAAATGGCCAGTACATATTGCAAAAGGTTTCCATCTTTAGATGTCAGGCAAATGCAAGTTAAAACTGCTTTGAAATTCCACATTGTTCCAGTTAGAATGGTTATCACCAAGCAAACAAAAAAGTGCTGGTGAGGATGTCAGGAAAGAAGAGCCCTTATCTGCTGATGGCCAACTGGTAAAGCCAATATGGAAGTCAATATAGCGGTTACTCAAGAACCCAAAAATTGAATGACCATATGACACAGCTATAGTTGGGTAAATACTCAAAGGACTCTTAGTCAACATAACACAGAGCTACACACACCCACATACGCATATATACACACATAGTTTATTACAGCACTATTCATAGTAGCTAAGAAATAGAACCAGCCTACATGTTTGTTCTACTTTGCTTTCTGTTGCTGTGATAAATACCACAAACAAAAGCAGCTTAGAGGAAGAAAACTTTTACTTTGGCTTATGGTTCCAGAGGGATAGAATACATAATGGTGGGGTTGGCATAACAGCAGAAGCAGGAAGCAGACAGTGAGGGAACAGGAAGTGGGCAGGGCTACAAACCTACAAAGTCCACTCCCAGTGGTATACTTCCTCTAATGAGACTCCACATCCTACGGTCCCATAACTTTCCCAAACAGTGCCATCAACTGGGAACAAAGTATTCAAATATATGAGCCTGTGGGAGACATTTCCCATTCACACCACCACAATGCTTCTCAGCAAATGAATGAAGAAAATAAGGCACATATACATAATGGGATTTTACTCATACCAAAATTGAAATCATGGCTGGCTTTTGAAAATAGGTGGACTTTATAATCACTACATGAAACACAATTAACCAAACTCAGATAGTATGTTTTCTCTCATATATGGAACTTACATATCAATTTGTATATGTGTGTATGCACGTGTGTTGTCAGCACACATGATCATGAAACTAAATGGGGGACTGTCTTAGTTTGTCTCTCCATTGCTGTGACAAAACACGCTGACCAATACCAACTTGGGGAGGAAAGGGTTTATTTATCTTACATATCCCAGGTCACAGTTCATCAGGGAGCCCAAGGTAGGAACTCAGGGCAGGAACCTGGAGGCTGGAGCTGGAGCACAGGCCATGGAGGAACGCTGCTTACTGGCTTGCTCCTCTGGCCCCTGCCCAGCTTGCTCTCTTATCCAACACAGGCCCACCTGCCCAGAGGTGGGACCAACCACAGTGGGCTGGGCCCTCCCACATCACTCATCAAGAACACGCCCCTCAGACATGGCCACAGGCCAGTCCAATAGAGGAAATTCCCCAATTGAGGCTCCCTCAACCCAGGTGTGTCAAGTTGACACAAAGCTATCCAGCACAGGGACCAAGAGATGGAAAAAAAGATCTTAAAGGAGTGGGGTGAAGAGAAAAAAAAGAAAGAAATGACAATGTATGGTGCGTGCGCGCTCTCTGGGCGCACTCCCAGAATGGCACGGCAGGTCCGTAGGCTCCCCTGCCGTGCGTCTCCAGGAAGGCAGGTCTGGCCCGGCGGGCGTCTCCGTGTCTCTATGGGCCTCAGGCGTGGTGTGCGTGGTTATCTCGGGGTTGCTCTGGGCCCCTGGATCTCGGGGTCCCCGCCACACCTGGCCAGTCGTGGCACGGCTATGGCCACAGGCGTCTCTGGGAGCGGCAGCAGATAGGTCGCTGTCCGCCGCTCCGGTGCTGACAGCTTCTCTGCTACTGGAGCATTGTCCAGCTGAACCCTGTCCCTATTTCACCCATGTACTTTTCCTCAGGATGCGAGGGCCACTGGCCACTGAACCCCACAGGAAGAGTACGAGGACAGCGAAAGCTAGGAATGTCCGCAAGTCGGTCACAAGGGAGTGCGCCCCCCCGGAGAGGCTAGGTCACCAGTAGTAAGGCACAGGACTCAAGACTTGGCTTAGTCTGTGTTACAGCTTTATTAAGTGTCTCTGCTCTCAGTAATTCAGCCGCTCTGCGACCCAGCTCTCTGTCTATTAAGAGAAGACTAGGATACTTATACCATGGGGGTAGTGGTAAAAGCTTTGGCTGTTAGATGCTTTGTGAGGCATTCTATTTACATATGGAAGTGGGTTTCTGCCAGACTGCTGTCTGCCTGGAAAAATCACACAGGAAAGCATGGTACCTTTCAGAGCCAAAGGCCATGTTTATGTTATGGCATTTGTGGCGGGCACTTCAAAAGGAGAGACAGGAAAGATGCCAGGAAGACACCCTGCTATGAAAGGAGCCCTCAGCACATGATCCCGAGCTGCATGAGCTGTCCGGTTGTGAAGGGACTTCTACTTTGCATAACAGAGGTCTCCAACAACAATGGAATACATGTAACATGAAAGCAAGAAGGAGGTGGCTAGGCAGGGAGGGAGAGCTGCAGGAGTGAGGCAGCAGGGAGAGCAATGGGAACAAACGGCAGTCATACGTGTGAATCATAAAGTCCAAACCAATAAACAAGAGGAAAAGGAAACAGACAATAAATAAGAACATCTGAACACAAAGTTGGATAAATGTAAGGTGATAGATAAAAATAGAAACATGAATTTTTAAGATAAAGTGTAAGACAGTACTACTCCAATAGGGTAGAATGGGAAAATGAGGGAACATGGGGCAAAAGACGGGAAAGAAAAGGGAAAACAGGAAAAGGATTTTTTTTAAAAGGTTTTTTTTTTTAATTTAATTTTTTAAAATTTGTATTACTAATTCCAAGAAGAGGGCTATAGTGGGAAGTGGGTTTTGTCAGGAGGCAGAAAGGAAAACCTGGGTAGGGCTTTCCTCAGGAATGAACCAGCCGGGCAGTTTGGGTCAGCTTGGGGATGGATGCTGTAGGAAACTGCTCAGGCTCTGGGCAATAAGGAGTCTCTGGTTGTCTAGGGCTTGGCCTCAGGGTGACAGAGGACAGGGAAACCTTGGTTGTGTGTGAGATGAAAGAGTTATGGATGGCAAGGATTTTGGATTAGCTGGTTTGCTTGTGGAAGGCAGGCTGTTTGCTGTCTAGGAGTTGGCTGGCTCCCATATAGACACACCATCTCATAAAATAGAGTCAGTACCCATCGCCCACAGTAGGCTGCCTCAAGCTCATAGAGATCTGCCTCCCTCTGCCTCTCTAGTGCTTCAACTGAAGATGTGTGCCATCATGCCTGGGAAGAAAAAGTCTTAGCAAAATTAGATGAATTTATGAAGAAGAATAAAAATAAGAACACACCAATCTTCCTGGGTCCTCTCAATTCTTGGTGTACAGATCTGGGCTGTTCCCAGCCTTGGTCAGAGAAGCTTCTTTTCCTGTGGAGAGACACATAACTGGTTAAAGTGTTGAGAATAAAGACCCAGTGCTCATCCTTAAAACAGGACATCTGTATTAACTCACACACCACCAAAGCTCAGGGAACACTGTAGAAAACAGGATAGAAACAATGTGTATTAGTCAGGGTTCTCTAAAGAAACAGAACCGGTAGAATGAATATATATATGTATAGAAATTTATCAGCTTAGCTAACAGGATAGAGTCCGAGTAGTCCAATAATGGCTGCACCACACTGGAGAGGCTGAGAATCCATAGTCACTCATTCCACAAGGCTGGATGTCTCAGTAGTCCCGATCTGGCACTGAAGGTCTGACAAATTCCAAAAGATCAGCTCGTCTCAGTCTACAGCAGCAAAACGAACTTACCAGTGAGAGAGAAGGCAAGCAGCAAGAAGCCTGGCATTCTCCTCTGCCTTGGCCTTTTATACAGGCTGCCATCAGAAGGTAACACCCACATTTACTGTGTGTCTTCCAGATTTAGATGATCCAATCAAGAAGATCTCTTTCATTTCCGTTAATCCCAGATCCAATCAAGTTGACACCCAGGATTAGCCATCACACAATGTAAGAGCTGGAGGATGGGAGTGCTGTGAAATTGTCTCCTGGACATAGATAACTTGGCTATGGGCTCTCCTACTCTTAAACTCACAGCAGCTACAGTTATGTGCACAAGTCTTATACCAGATCAAGTAAGCAAAATCCCAGCAGGGGCGGGGAGATGTTCCCCAGGCCCCACCCCTTACTGAGGAGCTGATGGCAGCGGCTAGTTGCTTGGGGAGGAAGAATCATTCTTTATTGAGGATGTGGCCACTGATAGGTTGCCCATGCTCCAGTGAATGGCCTCTCACCCATGCACATGTGGGCCGCACTAACTGGACTTAATGGGTTTATTAAAAAAGATAAAATTGGGAGGGGCCCATGTTGAGGGGAATTTGGGTGGGTTGGAAGAGGTAAATGAAGGGTGTATATGATTATGTTCATTGTATTACATATGTGAGATTCTCAAAAGTAAAGAAAAATGCAGACATGGTGGTATACACCTTTAATCCCAGCACTCAGGAGGCAGAAGCAGGCAGATAACTGTGAGATTGAGGCCAGCCAGGTCTGCATAGCAAGTTTGAGGCAAACTGGGGCTACCTAGTGAGACCCTGTATCCAAAAAAACAAAACAAAACAAAACAAAACAAACAAACAAAAAGCCACCAAACCCAATTAGAAATCTGATAATGGAAAGATACTTCGAAAGTACAGAAAAAAAAAAAAAAAAAAAAAAAGGGCAAACGCAAGGGGGGAAATTAAAACCAAGTAAGAAAAAGGATGACGTGTTAGCTCAACTTTCTGGGCCCTCAAAAATTGGCAACTCCAGTTACACAGAAGGAAAGGGAGTCAGTTGAACTTGTGCACGCGTGTCTTTCCTGTGATTTGCTCTGGAGTTGAGCCTTTATTGAGCAAGAGCCATATTTACCTGAGTAGTTTCCTTTCTGTGCATACCAGAGGCCTGCACAGAGACTTAGCTGTGCAGTCTGTGGCCTGGACAGGTTCACATTCCAGAGACTCCACTGACCACAGCCCTGGGATGGTTAATGTTATAGATTGAGGGTGTCTCTTAAGTGCATTCTGGGACATAAGAACCATCCACAGCACTAGAATCTGTACAGGTTTAGGGCCTCTTTTAATTATGTGTACATGTGTGTCTCTGTTGGGTTGTGAAGGTGTCAGTACCTGCTGAGTCTAGAAGAGGGAGTCAGATCCCCTGAACTGGAGTTACAGGTGGTTATAAGACAGCCAACATGGGTGCTGAGAATTATGCTCAGGTTCTCTGCAAGAGCAGCACACTGAAGTCCGGAGCCATCTCTCTAGTGCCTGAGTAATACTGAACATTCTGGAAGCATGCACTTCAGAGTTCTTAGGCTCTACAGCCATGAAAGGCCAATGGGTTCTTCCAGACATTGCTCTATGGACTGACCTCAGGCTCAGGCTGTTTAAACTCCAGTGCTATTCTCAGTTGAAGAGACCTTGGTCCTCAAGTGTGGGGTTAACCTTGCCCTATGCACTTCACTCTCTCAATAGAGTCTCCTGTAGCCTGTGTCCTTCAGTCTTTCAGCATCTATTTAAGCCCTCCTGGTCTTACACTGCCTGCTCAGGCTGTCTCACTCCTGGGCTGTGGTAGGTTAAATTCAGGCTCTCTGACTGGTGGTTGTTTTCTGTTCCTGTTCTCAGGTGCCCTATAGAAACTATTTTATTTTTGCCTTTTTATTTTTGAAGGAAAGGTTACTTATGCTTTTATAAAAATGCAACTATATAATATAAAAATACCCTGAAGTCAGATGATGCTACATAAGTCATTTTTTAGAAGAAAGTATTACAGTAGGAAGAAAGTCACCCTAAGAGAAAACTTGTCGTCAAGAGAATAAAATCTCATCTTGATCCAAGGCAGCTACACTCTCCCACACCCATGCTGCCTTGCTAGTTAGACCTTTCCCACATTGTCCTTACTTCTGCCTTGGGCCTAGGCCCCCTCCTGATCATCCTGCCTGAGACTTCCAGACTACCATGCTAAATCAGACCTTGATTCCTTTGCACTCTCACCTGCTACATTCCCTCTGCCCTCACTGTCCCCATTCCTGGGCTGGGATTAGGCCCCCTCCTGTTCTTCTGGCCAAGACTTCTTACTAGCATCCTAAGCCAGCTCCCACCCACTACATCTTGATCCCCCTGTTCCAAGACTAGCTACATTTTCCTATTCCAGGGACCACAACTACTCTCTTTAGCTAGTTAGACAGACTCCTTGCTGCTCCCATCCCCTCCTTGACCCTAGGCCCCTCCTGATTGTTCTGCCTAGCTTGACTCTAGTCTTGAATTGAGCCTAGGCCCTGTCACCATGTTGGAGAGTTCTTGACTAATGAGCTTGGAACCACCCTTGCCCTATGCACCCTGTCTCACAAATAAAAAATCAAAAGTGAGAAACTGAAGCATAGACCAACTAACTATTCATGCCCGACCAGAAAGCAACCAAGATATATTAACAATATAAACAGAACCAAACTTCAGCTAAACAAAGGCAGGCCAGAAGGTCATATCAAACACATAACCAACAAAAGAAACTGGTATGCCCATACCACACCACATATGATATGAAAAACAAAGATAATATGTCTTCACCAAAACCCACCAGTCTTATAGAAGGGGACTATATAGTGAGAACTACTCAGAGGAACCCCAGTATTCAGAATTTAAAAGAACAATCATAAACATTATCAAAGAAGTCAACGACTTTAAAGAGAATAGAAAAAAACTCAAAGAAAGTAGATAGGAACAAACACCTGCTGAATGAAACGATAAAACCAATTTAAGATATGAAAAGTGAATTCACAAAATAGATTAGAAATATTGAAGAAAACTCAAGCTGAAAAGAGGATGGAACTGCAAAATTTCAGTGAGCGAGCTTGAAGCCACAGGAGAAAGTCTCACAAGCAGAATGAATGAAATGGAAAACAGAATATCAAGAATGGATGACAAAGTTGAACTGGACTGCTCAAGCAAAGAATATGAAAAATTAAAAAAATACAGTAATAGAATACACAGGAAATGTGGGACGTGATGAGAAGACCAAATCTACATATCATGAAGGAAAGAGAAGGATCTCAGGTTAACGGTATTAACCAGGATTTTAGAAGAAAACATCCCTAAATTAAGAAAAGACATGCCTATAGAGATACAAGAAGCACACAGAGCACCAATTAGAGAGGACCAGGACAGAAACTCCCCAGGGCATATCAGAGCAAAGCACTAAATGTACAGAACAAAGAAAGAATACTAAAGCTACAGGTTATATAGAAAGGAAAACCCATCAATTATAGCTATTTTTCAAGGCAATCCAGAAAAGCGTAGAGCAATATATTCCCAGTTCTAAATGACCATAGGTGCCAACCCAGAATACTTCACCCAGCAAAACTGTCTATCATAGTTGAACAGGAAAAATGTCTTCCATGTCATGAATGGGCTGGAAGAATTCATGTCCACCAAACCAGCCCTACAGAGAATACCTGAAGCAATACAAAAGACTGAAAGAAGAACTAACTGATCATATTCAAGAGATCACAGAAAGAAAACAATGAAGGTACAGAGAACAGAAAACAAAATAAGACCAAGAACACAATAGAAAGTAAAATGACGGCAACTGATCTCCACCTTTCAACAATAACTCTAAGTATCAATGGCCTCAACTCCCCAGTCAAAAGACACAGACTAGTTGAATGGATTAAGAAACAAAACCCCTTTATTTTTTATCTACAAGAAACTCACTTTACCTCCAAAGGATGGAAAAAATATTCCAAGAAAATAACACTAGGAAACAACTGGGAGTTATTATTCTAATATCTGACAAAAGAGTTTAAGTTACAATTAATCAGAAGAGATAAAGAGGATCACTACATTCTGATCAAAGGAACAGTTGATGAAGAACTTAACAATCATGAATATATATGTATCAAACTCTGGTGCACCCAGTTTCATAAAACACATTACTGTTTGACTTCAAAGCACAGATTAACCCCAACTCAGTAACAGTAGGTGACTTCAATACCTCACTTTCTCTAATAGGCCATCTGGCTAAAGAATAAACAGATAAACATCTAAATTAAACACATCAAGTAGAACTAATGGACAGCTGCCAAATATTCTACCCAAGCACAAAATATACAATTAAGCTCAGCAGTCCATGGAAGACAAAACAAACTTCAACAAATACAAATATATTGAAGTAATTCCATGTATTCTATCAGACCACAACACAGTAAAACGTAAAAATCAACAGCAAAAGAGGCTCTAGTCAATATATGAACTCATGGAGAATAAAGAGCACACTCCTGAATGAATGAGTCAAAGAAGACATCAAGATATAAATAAAAGAAATATAAATTCCTGGAACTAAATGAAAATGATAACACAGCACAGTAAAACCTCTGGGACACTTTAAAAGCAGTCCTAAGAGGGTGCTGCACTAAAATTTTCTTCCCTTTTCCCTTTTAGGGAGGCTTCCTCCCAAGGCCCCAGGCTCACAGACTCACACAAGACTTTTTTAGTTTTGGGGTTTCCTTTATGGCAGGGAGTGTGGGGTGATTTAAAAAGCAATCGCTGGGTGCGCCAAGTGGCACCCATTCTGGTTGCTTCGGTGCCCTGCCCACAGTCTCCGTTAGCTTTCGCCCGGGCCGTGCCCCGTAGGCCCGCGGTCTCGCCCAAGGTCTGTCAATGCCCCTTCTCGATTCCTCACTTGCGGGTCACCCTGGCCATTTTCCACAGTAGCCATACACCTCCTCCTCCATCAGTTCCAATAGCTCCCCAGGCCGCTAACTCTCCGCAGCTAACTCTGCAGCAAGCTCTGGGATACAGAGGGAAATTCATAGCTCTAAGTGCCTGCATTAAAAAATCAGGGGCTGGAGGGATAGCGCAACCTTTAAAGGCTAAGGCTAACAACTAAAACGTTAAAGGTTCGATTCCCAGCACCCACAAATGAGTGCTGTCTCCGGCTGCCCTTTAGCCGGGCGTGGTAGCGCACACCTTTAATCCCAGCACTCGGGAGGCAGAGGCAGGTAGATCCTTGTGAGTTCAAGACCAGCCTGGTCTACATAGTGAGCTCAGGTCACCTGGGAACACAGGGAGATCCTGTCTCAAAAAAGAGAAAAAAAAATCAGAAAATGACTTAATGGTACAACTCAAGAATTTGGAAACGCAAGAACAAATTAAATTTAAACCCAAAAGATGAAAAGAAATAATAAAAACTGAGCAGAGAGGCTGGAGAGATGACTCGGTGGTGAAGAGCACTTGCTATTCAGTTCCCAGCACCTACATGGTGGCTAACAACCATCCGTAACTCCAGTTCCAAGGGATCCAACATCTTCTTCTGACCTCCATGGACATTGCACAAGTGCACTTACATGTATGTAGGCAATACAGTCATTCACATAAAATAAAAATAACAAAAAGAACAGAAACTAATGTAATAGAAACAAAGAAAATAATACAAAGAATCAATGAATCTAAGAGCTTTTTCTTTGAAAAAAAAAACAGGATAGATATATCCTTACCTCAGCTAATCAAAAGAAAGAGAAAATCCAAATCAACACAATCGGAGATGAAGGGGGAAACATCACAAAAGACACCAAAAAAGGACCCATAACCTTATATGGAAACACTTTAAAAACTCACATTCTATTAAACTTGAAAATCTAAAAGAAATGAATGAATTTTTAAATTCATGGAAACTACCAAAATTAAACCAAGAAGAGATCAACAACTTAAACAGACCCATCAAAAATAAGGAAGTAAAAATAGTAATGCAAATCCTCCTAACTTAAAAATGTCCAGGCCCACATGAATGCACAGCTGAATATTACCAGACCTTGAAAGAAGATCTACAACCAATAGCACTAAAATTATTCAAGAAGATAGAAACAGAGGGAGAACTCCCAAACTCCTAGAGAAAACCCGGCACCTGTCACATCCCTAGACAAATGTAATTTACTGTATGTAAATATGGATCCTTTTATTTACAGAAGAGTATACTAGCCGCCACTCATCAAAGAAGCTTCTTTTTGCAACAGATGGAAACTATTACAGAGTTTCCACAACTAGTCACACACACAGAGTAAGTGTCTGGGAGATACCTGTCCCTAAGTGACACATCTACAATGGAAACTCTACACCTAAGGCTCATGGTACATGGTGGGACAAGGGGTAGAGAGAATATTAATGCATTTCTCAACTCTCACCAGCAAAGCTTCCTCATGCAACAGAGGGTGATTAATACAGAAAGCCACAACTGGCCAAAATGTAGAGTATAAGAGATTGCAGAGTGTGTGTCCCTGGGTAGGACTCCTAAATTAAACCTCATTCACTCAGGGCTCAGGGATCACTGAGGAAAAGAGCCTTGAATGATTGCAAGAGCTAGGGGTGATGGATGACCATGAGGAAATAAAGCCTCCCAAACTTCTGAGAACTTGCTCATATGAACTTACAGCAATGGTGACAGCATGCCCAAGACCTGTGCAAACTCAAACCAGACAAAAACCCAGAATAGAACTGGAGAAATGGGCGGGAGGCCCAAACCTTAACTGGGGAGCTATTGGCAGCTGATTACTGATGGGCAAAGGAGAGTTGGTCTTCTTTAAGGGAGTGATGTTAGATAGGCTGACCTGGCTCCAGTGGATGAACTTATACTGGGGAACATCTTGGGACCCAAAGTTAATTGATAGACTTTAATATATATGACAGAATGTATGAGGTCTGGTTGGGGGGATATGGCGAAGGAAGCTGTAGACAGGGGAGGGGGTGTAAATATGATTAAGATGTACTATATGAAATGCCCCAAAATTCAGTAAAAAGCATATATTGAAAAAATAAGTAAAAAGACAAACAAAATAATCAAAATCAAAATCAAAATAAAGGATATTAGAAAACAACAAGAAAAAGAGAACAAAATCTGTGACCTGAGTGGAGACCAAGTATTCCAGTTTTTCAGTCATTCACCTACCATTAGGAAGGTGGGTTCACTTAAGCCATGTGAAAGAGATAGGCAGAATGACTAGAGCATTCATGAGAGGGTGAACTTTTCCTGCTGGAATCCTTGCTCCCTAATGCATTCACTGATTAGACCACAGATATGCAGTGTCTTTCTACATCTGCTCACTTTTCTAGAGAATTCAGAAAAGTATAACCTCTCTTTTTTTCTCTCTCTTTTCTAAGCATGCTCTCCTTCACACTCTGGGGTGTCCCAACGTTTGGGGCTTCCTTACTCTTTCTCTAAAACTCTCCTCACTGCCACATGGCTGCTAGTCTGCCAAGTTTCTCACCTCCATGCCTGCCTTCAATGGGCTATGACTTTTTTTCTTCGCCCCTCTATTCTCCTCTGGGAAACTGCTGAGATACACAGCTTTCTCACTCTGAGAGTTTTTCTTTTAAACAAGAAAAAACTGTCCTTGAGTTTCTGTTTGAGTCTATTCTTAAATTCTTGTATTAATGAGACTAAGAACCCTAAGAGGGGCCCCGATTTACCCATTATCAAAAGGACTTATATGGGAAGTGTTTTTATTTTTTCCTTAACCCCTTTGTGTCCAAAGTTGAAGGCACATCACATCTTCTTAATTGATAAAGCACATATGCCGCTTTTCTTCCAGCCTAACTCACATGGAAAATCGAAGTGTCATAGGGTACATGTGACTCCACAGAAAAGGATGCAGCAGTCTGACACGGGAACCTCTTGCACTAGGGAGATGAACAGACTTGCCTCATTGGACTCAAAACTGTTTTTCCTTTCTTCATTTTACATTAATTCTTTTTAGATAAGAGTCTCACCTTTGGCTCAAGGTGGCCTTGAACCTCTGATCTTCTTGCCTTAACCTCCTAAGCACTGAGAGTATGAGGGCCACATGCAAGCTGCTTTCTCTTATCACTCTTTCAGCTAAATTCACAGGGTCAGTTGGTCCTTCCTTGGAAGAATGAACAAAATGTTTAAGGGTGGTGGGGCAGCTTTAGTCTTGGAACTATTGGAGACTGATTACTACTGTGTGAGATAGAGTAGGCTTTACTTATGATTTCTAGATAGGCTGATTAGATGCCAGTGGATGAATTTGCACCGAAGGATATTGTTAGGTTCCTGGCAGGCTCCTAAAACGGCTGAGCAGCTCGCATAGTCCAAAATGGCAGGTTTGGACTTAGCCCCAGGTAAGTCCCTCTTCCTGTTAGGAGACCAACCAATCCTGAGCTAAACTTCCCAGCCTACATCATGTGACGTTACCCAACTGCCTGGAAAAGATGTCTGACTCCCCCATCACTGTTGTTTCTCTGCTGCTGTTTCCCTGCTCCCCGAAAGGCAGCACAGTGGTCTGTTTGCTCTCAAACTGCTGTGCCCCACCCCCATGGAGTTGCCTGGTCGGTGGTCTCCTTGGCTCCTCTTCCATACATATGGTGCTTGAAACCCCAGAGGAGAATGCCTGGGTTACTTATGACCTGGTTTCCTTTTACTGAACTAAACTGCTGACCAGGTGCTCCTGCCTGTGATACAGACTATGCTGGCTCCCACCACTCACCACATCCAGCCTGAGAGCATGAGTCCATCTGATTTCCTCTGCCCCACTCACCCTCTATAGAGTTTGGGTAATTGCTCTCCCACAGAGCTGCAGATCAGTTTCTCTGCCTTCTTTCTTTCTGTTCCCTGTCCCTCTCTTCTCCATCTCTTACTCTCCGTCCTTCCTCTACCTTCCTGCCTGAAGGTCTTCCCTTCTCTCCAGAGGTGTTCAACTCAGTTTACCAGTATGCTGAACATCTTTCATGCCTCGCTGGGGCTGCCCCTTGCTTGTCCTTGGGTCATCTTGACAAACGACTTGGGCTCTATTCTTGCTGGGAATGGCAATTGTGATAGGGACACCTCTCAAGGCTGCTGCTTCTCTGGGAAGACCTCACCTTCTTCCTTGTCTTGAACCTGGAAGGAACTCTAAGACTTAGGTGGCTCAGAAGCTCCTGGAGATTCCCACTAGGCCCCTTCCTTCTCTCTTCCTTGCCATGGGCTTGGAAGGTTCTGTCCTCCATCGTTCTCCCTGTCTTTGTGCTCTCCCAGTGTCTTTCTTCCTCACTTTGTTCTAGATGATCTCTGATACTGTTCAATCCAATTTTAGGTCTCCTTTCTTCCATCCTTTACTCTAGGCTATCTCTTCCTCCCTGTAACTAGTTATGGATTCCCTGCACAGTAAAAACGCTCCATATCCCTTTCCCCTCTTCTCCTCCAGTAACCCGTGTTCTGTTTCTGAAACCAGCTGCAGATGTTTAGGTCTCTGCAAGTCTTCCTGCTTTTCAAAGCTTTTCAGAAAATTGTAATGTCTCTTCTTTCTATCCCTTTTCTAAGCATGCTTTCATTAACACTTTAGGTTGCTCAGCATCTTGTACTTCTTTACCTTTCTTTAAAGCTTTCTTCTCCCCGCCGTGTGGCTGCCAATCTGCCACCTGTCTGACCTGCCTGCAGGCTCTAAAGGGACATGGTCTTATGTCTTTGTCCTAAACTTCTGTTTGGGCAAATTCCTTTATAAATGAGACCAACAACCCTCTAGGGGATGCTGTTTCTCCGCATGCCATCTTGCTGACCACTACGGATCCCCAAATTCCAATAATTTATTTATTTGTTGGCCATATGGAAATTTTTTTACAGGTGCTCTGAAATTTGGCAGGTGAACTATTCTTTTAATCTTGCTATTTTGCCTTAGGGCATTTGAGGCTTCAAACCACTTGTCAAGGTTTTAAAAGTCATTTCTTTCCTGAACTTTTACTCAGGCTTTTGGGAGTGGGGGGAGGGGCGGGGGGAGGAGGGAAACAGAGCAAGCAGTGCTCAGACCATGTGGTTCCAAGGTGGCTGCTTTTCTAACTAGATCTAAGCATTTTAAATTTCAGTGAACATGGAAAGTCAGAGGCCATCTCTGGTGAGACATATGCTTTCAGAGCAACAATCCAGTAATTTATGTGCTGGACATAGCTCCCCATTTTTTTCTGCTGTCTTGTGACTTTCTATTCCAGCAACAGCCTATATCTAAAGCTGAAGAGATCTGGAGGACATTGCTTACAATTCACGGTTGCAGACTGGTGAGAGACATGGACTCCCTTCCCTGGTTCAAGACCATGGATTCCTTTGCTGTGCTTTCCTATTGGGTCTATGTATCTGAGAGTAATTTTTCCTGTTATATTAAGTCTAACTTACCTGGGTGCTTTCTAGAAGTAAAAAGGATTTCTGTCCACATTCAGTCTGTGAGACAGGGCTTATATCCTGGTGGGGGATGGACTTATTTAAGGTGGCCATGTGGCCTGGTTGTCATCATGGCTGCTGACCTCACCAAGAATGAGGCAACCATATGACCTGGTCTCCATCTTGGTTGCCATCTTAGACAGTAACATTTTCAAAATCTTAATTCAACAACATGGCACAATTCAAAATGGCAACACCCAGAAATTTACCAGTACTACTGACACTAGGTGTTCATGGTTACTTAGTAATTTCCTGGACTGCAGACATTCAATCACATGTCCTAATCCTCTTGCAATTTTTGTTTTATTTCATCTTGGAGTCTTAATTGGATCATAGAAAAGCATGAGATTCCAACTATCTCTATTGTTTTGCAACAAGGTCAACACACTTTTATGTCAGACTAAGGAGGTAATTGACCTCCACAATGGGAGTTTAAATTTTAACATTATTTTAACCTGGTTCTAAATGGAATTATTTTGAGTCCTTCCTGTCTCCTCTGATTTATGTTACGCTAATAACTTAGAACTTTGCTGGGTTTCATATGTAAAGGCATCACCCTCTGTAAAAAACATTAAATATTAGTCTTCTCTTTCAAAATTTGGTTTATGACAAGAAATTCTAATCTTTTAATCCCATCACAAAGGGATTCTACCTTAAATCTACTTAACCCTTTCTTTGAGACCACTAAGCTTTTTCACTAGTTAACGCTTCTATCTTCATACTTTGGTGCACTTGGATTTCGGGTAATTGTGTTATGTGTGTCCATGATAACTGTTTTCATGTATCGTGTGTGTCAAGAAAAGTTTGGAACTGTGGCTACTTTAGTTTTTTTCTCCTTTCTCATTGTTTTATTATGCACAAGAATTATTGGTTTTGTTTTGGCATGAGTAGTCAGAATACACGTGTACAAATTTATAAATATTTTGATGATATAGTCAAAGGCCTTATAAATGGACACCCTAATTATTTTAAAATCTATTAAACAGTATCTCCGGGCCCATTAAGTGTTTCACAAAACTTTCAAATGCTAATTGCTTATAAAAAACAGCATCTAAGCTGGTTGTGTGAAATCCTAGTTTTTAAATACCTTTGTTTTGGTTTTAGTTTGCTTTCAAGTTTTTTAAGGTATGCATTTTGTTTGTTTCAAAGATGTTTTGGTTTAAAAATAACAAAAACCATATTTTCAACAAAGAGTAATTACAAAATCTTAGTTACTAGAATCTATCTTATATGTAATTAGATAGGTATACACAGTCAACATCAGTTTATGTTTCTTAAAATCAATTTACTTGATATTACATTGACTTATAAATAAAGTCTCATAGAAGTCTCATACAAACTAAAACTTAAATTAACACAAATTTTTTTTCAGGTCAAAACGTTATCTCTTTACTCCTTAGCTACAACATATTTCCTATTACTCGAACATATAAATTAATTTTAAGTATACCTCTATCTATCTATCTATCTTCTATCTATCTATCATCTATCTATCTATCTACCTATCTATCTATCTATCTCATCTATTATCTATCTTTATCTATCTATCATCTATCTATCTATCTATCTAAAAACGTTATCTCTTTACTCCTTAGCTACAACATATTTCCTATTACTCGAACATATAAATTAATTTTAAGTATACCTCTATCTATCTATCTATCTTCTATCTATCTATCATCTATCTATCTATCTACCTATCTATCTATCTATCTATCTATCATCTATTATCTGAGGCAAAATATTAATTGCTTGGTAAATTCTCACAACAAATGGTAAATTTGTGAATGTTGTTAAGAAAGTTATTGAAGATCTGAGCAGAGTTAAAGCACAGTTTTTCTTAATTGATTATGGTGGATATTGTGAACTTCAATTTGATATTTTGCTCTGTACCAGTTGCTTCTCTCTATCTAGTATCTACATTCCTTCAAAACCTAAAGCAAGGTTTTGGTAGACCACTCTCTGAACTACATGAAGTAAAAAAAGATTATTAATGGTTTTATATTTTCTATAAGGTTTACCTGGGAAATTAGAAAGCACAGTGTGTAAACAGGTAATATTAATGCATTATATTATCATGTGTGTAATTTGGATCCCATGTTCTTTTAATAAGATGATGCTGCAGAGCACTCTTCTGAGCCAAATAACTGCCATCTTTATGACTTCAGGTGTGCTAACGATCATCACAATTGGGCTTGTTGACAGTTGTGTACCTTCATTAAAGGAAGGGTAAGCTCGGTCATTGGACCCACACCTGCATATCTAGCCATTCTCTCCAGCCAGGTGTATATAGTTCAACCCTAATTGAAAATGATCTCCTGAATTTGGGAAAGATTATTGTATATAATCTTGGGAAGGCTTCATAGAAAAATCAGCATCCATGCTGGGTGAAAATTTTCCAGTGCAACTACTCTCAGGTCACCTATTTACATCAGTAACCCCTCACTCATATCTGTAAATAAACTCAGTAAATTCATTGGTTCCCTAGGGTGAACTTTAATGTAATCAAACATTGGTTTGACACTGGAACCTTAGAAAGGGGATAAACGTTGCTAAGTATCCCCAGGAAGAGAATTCTCACAACAGATGGAAAATATATTTGTTAATGTTATTATGTCTCATGGTATTAAAAAAAGAAAATGAGAAGGTGAAGAAGATGTTAAAAGGGTATGGAAATGGAGATATTTTATTAAGAAGGATTTATGTATGAAGATTATGATGGCTGGATATTTCCAGAATAGCAAAAAAAAAAAAAAAAATTAGAAGTCTATGGAAGTGATAAAGTTCTGCATAGTTTTGATAAGATATCTAAAGGATAAGACAGAAATTATGTATAGATAATTTTAAGTTTCTAAGGTCATAGTTCAGTCAACTAGTTTAAGAAACAAAATATATGTCTAGTCAAGGTTTATCTGAGAACATTTGGCTTTTGCCAAAGCTTTATCTACATATTACATGGTAATTAAAGTATCACATTGGTATAACTAACCTTCTTGGGTGTTTAACAGCCTTACTTTGAGGCCTATACTAATCTGGTCAGAGGGACTTATAGAACAGTTTTTGTTCCTTGCCCTCCAAGGTTGACTAAATTTCAGGGGACTAAGGAGCATATCTTGAAATGTTCTGTAACTGTGATGAGTCAACTGTCCTCCAGTTCAGGGAGGTCATGGAGACCCCACTAGAAGGACTCAAACAAGTGTCCAGTCTACAAAGAGGAGGGTCAACACAGAGGGAATGTTTCCTCCATGCTTCCAAGTGAAGCTATCCACAGTTGATCAGGACCTTTGACTTATCTTCACATAGATGGAACTGATAAAAGAAAGGAGCCAGGGGCTCCTCCCAAGCCCATATGACCCCGAGGAACAGATCCTCAAATGACCTTGAGTGTAAAAATAAATTGGTTTATTTGGGCCAACTGCATGGTCTTAAATATGCAACAGGAAAGTATAACTAAAGAATAAAATTATTGGACTATTTCATTAAGAGTCTAAAGAGTGAACTTCCCAGACATTAGGCATAAGTTCATATAAGATGTTATTTAGACAATGTCTCACTAATGGTTTTGTTCTTAATAAGAAAATGCTGAAGGTGTAAGACTTTGAATCCTGGTCTAATCAACCCTGAAGTCCCTACCTGCAACCAAAAGAAAAAAAAACACTATTCTTATTTAAAAATGAAATGATGGTTAAATCTTTTCTCTCTCCCTGTCTAGAGGTCATTTGGGAGAAAACACACTGTGATTCTAGTCACTCCAACAACTACCAAAGTACATGAAAAGCAAATCTTCAGTCCAGCCATGGCAGCCAAAAGAAAAATGAGGAGAAACCCAGTAGATGGATGCTTTTGGAAGCCCTCATCAAGAAACTCTGATTTGAAAATTCAGCCTGTTCCAACTTCTCCTGGTTCCCATCCTAGAATGTGTACCTAATTACTGTTGCCTTTACTTTTCCTTCCCCTCATTGGCCAACTGGTATCCATCTTTCTCATAGTAACAATTATTCCATGCCTTTTAAATTTTTTATAAGATAGAATCAGTGAGATGTTCCAATGGTCAGTGAACCAGATGCTCTTAACTGAATTCCCTCAGGTCTCCTATCACCACCTGCCCACCAAGCCCCCACTCCAGACTGATGTTCCAGACTTTTGAGACCAACCCCCTTAGCTGATGTCCCTGTCCAGCAGGAAGTAGCTAAAGAAAGGCATTGTCGTCCCTTATCATGAACAAAAGGCTGGAATGTTAGGTTCCTGGCAGGCTCCTAAAATGGTGGAGCAGCTCGAATATTCTAAAATGGTGGGTTTGAACTTAGCCCCAGGCAAGTCCCTCTTCTTGTTGAGAGACCAACAAATCCTGAGCTAAAATGGCCAGCCTACATCATGGAAAGTTACCCAATTACCTAACTGCCTGGAAAAGATGTCGACTCCCCCTGCTCACCGCTGTTCCTTTGCTGCTGTTTCCTTGCTCCCCGAGAGGCAGCCCAGTGGTCTGTTTGCTCTCAAATAAACTGCTGCCCCCACCCCCATGGAGTTGCCTGGTTGGTGGTCTCCTTGGCTCCTCTTCCATACACACATATGCTTGACTTCCATACAAATGCTTGACTGCATAGGACTTAACGCATATGGTGGAATACATGAAGTCTGGTGTCGGCGGGGCAGGGTGGGGAAGGGGGTCTTTTGAAATGTAAAAAAGCTCAATATAAAATAAAAAAAACAAACTGTCCAAAGTCTGAAAAAAACAACATGTTCCTTCTCCAAGATAAAAGTCTTCCATTAAAACTTGGATTTAACACATGTAAAAAATGTGTCTGTACACAAAGTGTGACTGTTTCATTCACACATGAAACCAACCCTGGTATCTTGTATTTATATTTCTTTATTATAACAAAGGTTTGTTCTTGTCTAATAAATCTGCAGTAGGACAAGCCAGTGTGTGTGTGTGTGTGTGTGTGTGTGTGTGTGTGTGTGACAACTTTTAAACAGTACTTTCATTTAAAATTTTAATGAATACTTGGAATTTACTGCTCACAGTCTCAATTATGTCTATCATAATCATGTCAAAACCAGAGACATTTAAAAACAACCCTCAGTTCTGTAATTGGTTTTGGCTTAATCTAGTGTGGAGCAAAAAGAAAGACTTCACAATTACCACAACCTAAACACCGTTTAAAGATGAAACATCCTCCTTCCACTGGCAAAATGATTTCTTTGTAATAAACAAACTGCAGCAAACCCAAGGTGCTTGTTTTTCCTCCCAGAGCAGTCAGTAGTGCAGCTGCACTCTGAGGACATCTCTGTGCTGGATCTGAGAAGTGGAACAAGGAAAAGCAGTCTTTCTATTGCAAATCGTGGCGGTGATGTGAACAATGACATATGCATGGCGCTAGGGAAAGTGGCTGAACGAAAGTATGGGAACTACGCTGGAGGGGTGTCTCAGTGCTTAGAGCCCTGGTTGCTCTTGCAGAGGACTTGGGTTTAGTGCCCAGCACCCACATGGTGGCTAACTCCTGTACTTAACTCTACTTCTAGGGGATCTGTCACGTTCTTCTGGTTCCTACAGGCATGGTAGACACATGTACACATATGTAGGCAAACCACTCATACACATAAAATAAAAATAAACATTTGGGGCTGGAGAGACGGCTCAGCAGTTAAGAACACTGGCTGCTCTTACAGGGGACCCAGTTACTGGGAATATCTCTTCTCATCCCATGCACACATGTGCTGCACTTACATGCAGGCAAGATACTCATACACACAAAATTTAAAAAATACAACACAAAATAATTTTTTAAAAAAGAATTAGGACTATCTGCTGAGAAGGAAACAAAATTTTGCCAAGTCGCAGAATTTTGACATGACTATAACAGCACCTAAGGTCAGGAATGATGTAAGGTCAGGTTCCACAGTTCCACACATCTTCCAGCACACCCACTCAGCATTTCAGGGACCAGCCCAACCAGGGCTGAAAGCCAGTTGCTCATGGCACATCTCATTTCACCATCTTGACTCTTACACACTTTGTTTTTTTAAAAAAATAGTTTTATTTTTATTACTGTGTATGTCTGTGTGAATATATGTCATGTGTGCGCAGGTGTCCCTGGAGGCCAGCAGAGGTGGTGGATCCCTGAAATTGGAGTTACAGGGCAGTTATCTTCTGCAAGAGCTACTAGTAAGGGCTCTTGACTACTGAGCCACCTCTCCAGTCCTAGTAATTGTTTTAAGCAATAGGTTTTCTCTCAAGATGATGTGCATAGGCATGCCTATTTGCTTTTTATCATGGGTGCTGGGGATCCATACTTGGGTTGTTATGCATGTTCATGAGGACCACCCTCACCTACCAAGACATCTCTCTGATCCTTGTCCCCGGGTAGGGTGGCAGAATCCTTGAGTTAATATTATTTCTACTACAGAAAAATCAAAGACCAAAAGTCCAATGCAGGTGAGGAGAGGGATTTTAATTTCACTCTAGAGGACTGACCACATATTCTTCTGTAAAGGAGTCAGAGCAGCCCCCTCCAGTTTGGGGAGGCTTTTATATTCACATATGAGGAAATGCAAGCAAAAGGCAAAACAGCAATACATGTGATAAATAAGTACACGGCTGGAACAGCTACCGGAATGTGAAAGTTTGGAGAACAAAAGATTTCTATCCTGGGTAACCACGGGGGGGGGGGACTCCAGTTTATCTCCCCCATCTTATCTCCTGTCTTGTCCTGACTCCCCCCACTCGCTGCTGTTACTCTGCTGCTGTCTTGGTGCTCTTCCTGCTCCAAAGCTCTTAATTACGATTTCCAATATATTATTACTATAGATAGCATAAAAGAATGGTCAGGCTGTATTCACACAAAGTTAAAATGACAGGTTAGAAGTTGAGAAGGGTAATCCAATGTTCTTTTACAAACAGCACCTAGGGCAGGAAGGACTGGAAAGGAAGAGGAAAGAAGGAGTTACTTAAGATGTAGTCAAAACACATAGAAGAGGAAGTGGAAAGAATGTAAGAGCTGGAGGATGGGGAGGAATGCAGTGAAATGCTGCCTTCTGGACAGGACAGGACCGCTGTCACTCACATCAGCTGTTGTAGCCTGCACAAGACCTGCACAGGATCAAACCAGTCAACATTCCAGCTTGAAGGGAGAGGACCTTATGAGGCTCCACCTCTAACTGAGGAGTATTGGCTGTTGTAGTTGATGGATGCTGGGGAGGGAGAGTCATTCTTTGGAGGTGGGGCCCCTGTCAGGTTGCCCACGCCCCGATGGTCAGCCCCACCCCTACACATATGGGCAGCATTCATTGGATTTTGTGGGTTGTTTAAAAAAAAAAAGAGAGATGATGTTGTGAGGCAGATGTGTTGAGGGGGAGCCAGGGGGCATTGAAAGGGTAAAACGGGGGTGTGTGAATATTGTAAGAATGTGATGTTAGAACCCAGACCAGACTGTTGCTCAGGCCACAAAGCCTGAAGAAGCCCTTCCCTTTCCACAGATACTGGGGGCGTCCTACTGTGCTCTCTGTGTTGTCTGTTACTGTCTGTGAATCTCCAGCTATAGGACTTCCAGGTGGAAGAGAGTTTAGATCAAAGAAGGTTTTGGTGGCTACACATCCTGCTTCTCACCTTCTTCCCTGTCTCTTCCCTGGGAATCAGACAGGCTGGCTGCAGGCCCACCTCACCCCAACCTGTTTCCTCAGAGAGAACTACCCCTTCCTGAGAGAGCTATAAGAAAGGACCCTGACTGTGCCACATCAGCCCTGATTCCTCTCCTTAGAGCCCCTGTCATGCTGTCTATCCCTGGTGCTGTGGCCTGAAATCTCCTCAGATCCCCTGCCACGCTCTTGTCTGTCTGTCTGTTCATGATGTTAATAACTCTTCTAACAAACTTCTTAATCTCAAAAATCTGTTTCCATGTCCCTCTTGAGCCTCCATCTGAGACCTTTCAGATATGATGATCTGAAGTTCTCAAATAATAAATGAATACTACCTTATTTCTGAAAAAATAAATGTAGTCAATGCATCGCATGGAGGTGTGCGGATCTGCTTTTAGTAGCCTGGGAATCATTTCTCATGGACATCCAGGTATGGTCCCTCAAGAGGCACATCTTGCTGAAGAGTCTCCCTAAGGCCCCCTTCATGTCCTTGTTTCTCAGGCTGTAGATGAAGGGGTTGAGCATGGGAGTGACCACTGTGTACATCACTGAGGCAATCAGACTCATTCTGGAAGATGGTGTGGCTGCAGAGCTGAGGTAGACCCCAAGACCAGTGCTATAGAATAAGAGGACCACCACCAGGTGAGACCCGCAAGTAGAAAAGGCTTTGTACTTGCCTCCACCAGAGGAAATTCTCAGGATGGAAGAGAAAATCCGAGAATAAGAAAATAGAATCCCAATGAGAGGGAAAATGCCTAGGACTACAGTTATAGAATATACCACAATGTTGTTTATGAGAGTGTCAGAACAGGAGAGCTTCAGGACTTCAGGAAGGTCACAGAAAAAGTGTGGGATTTCCATGTTTGCACAGAAGGACAGCCTCAACACAGTCAAAGTCCCGGGAAGGGAACCCATGAGGCTGATCAACCAAGACCCCAGGGCCAGCATCCCACAGAGAAAAGGCTTCATGATGACCATGTAATGCAGGGGGTGACAGATGGCCACAAAACGGTCATAGGCCATCACTATCAGGAGTAAATTGTCCAGGCACCCAAACACAATGAAAAAAAAAAATCTGTGCGATGCAGCCTGAGAAGGTGATGCATTTGCTCTGCATGTGAATATTCACCAGTGTCTTTGGGATGGTGGTGGAGGTAAAGCCAATGTCATCCAAGGACAAGTTGGAGAGGAAGAAGTACATGGGCATGTGTAGATGGGGGTCTGAGATGATAGCCAGGAGGATGAGCAGGAAGTAGTCCAAAGAGGAAGTGCTGCTCAGAGTCCTCTGTGAATCCCAGGAGGAGAAAGTTTCTAACTCCCGTTTGGTTTCCTCTTTCCATAGGACAGCCGGGATTACCTAGAGGAGGGAAAACAGAGCACAGAATTTACAGGTAGACTCCCGTCAAAGTGATGACAGTATCTTCTATTAAACCCTTAAGTATTAGACTTGTAAAATGGCTTAGCACGTAGAGGCCCTTTCTCCAAGGCTGATAATGTGAATTTGATCCCTAGGATCCTTAAAGTGGAAGAAAAAAACACCCACAAGTTGTCCTCTGACCTTCACTCATGTGCTATGCATGCGCATGTGCCCGCACACACACATAATAAAAGTAAATGTAGGAGCTGGAGAGAAGGCTCAGAAGTACAGAGCTGGTAATGCTCCTAGTGGACCAGGGTTCAGTCCCAGTCCCCATGTCAGATGGCTCAGAACTACCTGTGACTTGAGCTCCAGGAGATTTGATGCCCTCTTCTCAACTCCTCAGGCCTCTACAGTTATGTGCTCACACCTACACACACATGAACACGCAGAAATACACAATTAAAATATAATAAAGATAAATATGTAAAATAAATGCAACAAAAATTTAAAACAAACAACAAACAAAGCAAAAATAACCAAGGAACTCAAGTAGTCATGCATTGTGAATAATCATTCATTTCTGGCTAACAATTTGTTACCATTTCACCTAAAAATGTTGGTGTAGATCGTTGGTTCTCAAACAATGTTCCCTGGAAAACCAACTTCAGCTTCACTCTAATACTTGTTAGAAATGGGTATTTGGAATTCCTTCAGACCAACTGAGCCCCATATGTTTTGTGGTATCAGTGATCTGATATATGTTTTGTAAGCTATCTGGGAATCCCGATGTCTGCACTCTTATGAGGACCACAGTTCCCATGGCTGCTTGGTTCTCTGTGCAATCAACCCTCTCCAGCATCCCTGGTGGCAGCTCTGCTATGTTCTGTCTAATGCATATGTGGATGGGAATTTCCGAAGTCTAACTATATGTGCCAATAACCAGAACTTTGGTTTTTTTGGGGGGGATATGTGTGTGTGTGTATGTGTGTGTGTGTATGTGTGTGTGTGTGTGTGTGTGTGTGTATAATTTCTACATGTCACATATTCTGTTCCTTGTGTGAGCCTGCTCATGACTGTTAATATCCACTCTTAATCTAATCATTATTTATATTTCTGTTATATTATTTTTTATACAAATTCTACAGAATATAATTTTGAAACACAGAGAGCTCCAAGCATCTAAAGTGAGCCATCATCTGAGGACTTTTTCGCCAGTGATGGGAGGAGGCTCCTAGGTTTTGCCCTTGCTAGGGATGTGCTCCATCAACAGAGCCACTCCCTCTTGGCCCCTGACTCTGATCATGTGAAATATTCTACCATATGTATTGTTTGACAAATCCTGCCCATTGTGGATATTTACATAACTTTCTAATTTTTCTTATGACAAATACAATTTAATTTTCATTTTATATTTTCCTGTCTTGGGACAATCTGTAAATGTATCCTTTGATTTCTTAAAAAGTTTATGTATTTCCTTGTCACATTCCAATCAACACATTATTTTAAATAATCGCATATATCCTCATAGCAGATTTTCAGTTACTTCCCTGTTTTCATGATAGACTTAAATGTGGAATAGAGAAGGCCACCTGGTATCACTGCTGCATGTTTATTTTCACATAGCCATTTGGAAGAAAAGTGCTCCTGGAATTTCAGAGTCTGTTAAATTTATAAATTAATTAAGAAAAAAAATACCTTTCTTTTGTGTGTATATGTTCAAATTCTTATTGAAGTAATGGACAACTCTCCCTTGAAATTTCATTCCCTTTTTTAGTAAAATTTCCTGAACATTTTAAAACACAAAATTATCTTTATTAGTTGTTAACAGTATTTTCATGTATTTCAAGGTTGACATCAGTATGAATGCACTTCCCCCACAATACATCACTACTATTGCAACAACAACAACAACAACAACAAGCCTTCTTACCTGCCTTGATGAGGTGTATTGTTTTGCTTGTGGGTCTTTTAATTACTGTAATAGTTTTCAATAAATTCATCACATTCTCAGTAGTTAAGATCACAGTCTTGTCTTGCAAAGGACCAGGGTTCAGTTCCTAACACCCTTGTTGTATGGCTCCCTACTATTTGTAACTCCAGGTCCCAGGGATCTGATGCCCTCTTCTGATCTCCATGGGCACCTGCATTGATGTGCACGCACCCACACACAGATGAACACAAGTAAACATACATAAACTAACTAAAAAAATTTGAGGAATTCATTACATTTTCCACATTACATCCCTTTCAGGTTCTGTTCTATTCACTTGAAATTCCAGCATTGTTAAAATTCACGATAAGATGTAGAGTTGCTAGTTTTCTTCATGCCTTTCAAGTGAATAATCCTAGAGCTGTACTATATGACATAATTCTCACTGTCAGATTAAATTCTATCATATGCAGTTTTTATCATTAATTCATATCTTTTATGTCTGAGCACTTTAGACAGTTTTAGCAAAAGTATAAACAAGTGTTCAGCGATGTCTGTTTAGGCAATATGATGTTAAATCCAGTTCCATATTCTCAAATAAACTAATCATTTGATGTAGAAAAAACTGATGACTTGAGCTCTAAGGAAAATGTAAATATATAAATAGCATAAACATGGATATGTATAATCCTTGAAAGTAGAAATACTTTCTGGATGATGCCTTTGATAGGTAAAGGAGAAGTAAAGACCAGTAGTCAGAATGATAAACTAAAATTAATGAATGAGGCAATGTGGTACAGGTGTTTCTATGTAAAAATAGTCTACTTGGTTGATATTTGGTTAATATTACAAAGCTAATACATTTTGTCTATAAAGTGTATATATTTATAAGTCATAGAGTCATTAATATATTTATTGGAAAATGGCAAAGAATATTAAGGATACATAAAATAAAAAGTAAAATGAGTGACAAACATTTGATGTGGGAAGCGAGCACGGCCGAGCCAGCCAAAGATGGCGCCCTGGCTGGCTGCCAAGCCTCGTGCTGTTTACTTCAACTCTTGGCTGATTGCCAAGGCTCGTGATCCTCGCTTGTTTACTCCAAGCATGGTGAGCCCGAACAGGTGCTGCCTGCCTGATGATCTTGCTACGTGGCCAATGAGCTGCCACTCTGCCTGCCCGCTGCACGTGTGTGTGCCCTGATTGGTCCTGGCCTGGGGGAGGGCTGTTGGAAACGCTATATGAACAGCTGAGGTGTGAGATAAGGGAGAATGAAGTGAGAGATATAGGAGAACGACGAGCAGCAGCATCATAGTGGGTGAGATAATGAAGAGAATATGAGAGAGAATAAGAGAGAATAAAGGAAGGAAGAGAAACAGAAGCTTGAACCTCACCTTGGTGTCTGTGTCGTCTTTCCTGGACTCTGCTGGACAGAGTCCCGGCTCACGACAATTTGAATTTTTAAAAATCTTAGTGTGTGTGTGTGTGCCTGTATGCCACAGTGCACATGGGGAGGTCAGAGGACAACCGTGGCTGTCAACCCTTACCTTCCACCTTGTTCATGACAGGGTCTCTTATTTGCTGCTGGCGGGACTGCAAGCTTTTTGGAATTCTCTGGTCTCTGCCTCCCATTATAAGATAGAACATTGGGATTATAGTCTGCACTATAGGTACATCAGGTTTTTTGTGGGTTCTGGGGATCTAAACTGAGGTCCTCAGCTCACACAGCAAGTGCTTACCAACTGAGTCTTCTCCCCAGACTCTAAAATATTTGATACAGGATAATGAAATCTTTTTAGTGTTCAGAAAAATGATAGAGATGGCTGAATTCTTAAGAAATCCTTGAATGATGCAGGGAACTAAGAGAAGATCAATTTACCCTAAGAAGCTGAAAGATAACAGAATTGGGTTGAAGAAGAGGGAGGGAAGGCATCAAGCTGAGAGGAAGTTGAGAGAGACACAGGAGCTAATTGGGCAGAACACTTTAACTGAACAGGCTCCTCACTGCATCTCCCCTTTGAGCCCAAGGCCCCCTTTGAGAGCACTATCTCCATTCATACCCGCTTCCCATCAGAACCTCCAGGAGTGCTGTGGTCTCTGCAACCTTTCTTCCCTAGATGACAGAGGTTCAGCTCAGCACCGAGGAAAGGCAGGGGGTGACATCAAGTGTTAGGTCCCTTTTGAGGGTACAGCTCTGCTCCCTGATTTCTTGGACTGCTAAACTACAGGTGAGAGGATCAAGGGGGAAGTATTTAGTGTCTCTACTGCCTCCATGGTTGAATTCCCATAATGGCTCATTAACTTAATTGTTCCATTATCACTCTATTCCTGGAACAATTTGTTTCACATGAGTTAGGAAAGTAAATAAGATATTCTTGTGTCTTTGAGATGGTCTGGTTTGCCAGATTTGTATGTTTTCTCCCCCAGGTGATTTGCTCATGATGCTCTTTTCTCTCTTGACTGATCTCCACTTCTCATAGTGTTTCTTGCTCATGAAACGTGTACACATAAACATGGCAGATGAAGCTTGCCTGTCAAAGATACCAGCAGGCATAGTTTCAAGCCCATGTGATCCCTGAGTTCCAAATCAGGAACTGGAAATAGAGGTCAGATTTGCTCAACTGACCCAATTGCAGTGACTTTGTCCCAACGTTTATCCTTGAGAGTGAAGGTGTAGTGTGGACACAGTTCCATACATGTGGTAACAGAAGTGAAGTTAGGGATGGGTTGGATTCTGTGTGGTCAGACTCTAAAGGGGTCAGTTTTGCTGTTTCAAACAAGTCCATTGAATGGCCTTTAGCATTCCCAGCCAGAGACCATCATTTATTTACCCCCCCCCAATATTTATGAATCCAGGCACAGTTTTATTTACAGCACTCTGGAGACAAAGGTAGCCAGATTTCCATAAGGTAGAGGCCAGCCTAGTCTGCATAGTGGGTTATAGGCCAACTGGAGCTATATGGAGACCCTATCTCAAAACCAAAAAACAAAACCCCATCCAATCAAAATGCAAAACAAAACAAAACCCAGAGAACTCTATTTATGTATTTATTTTTATTCTATGTGTATGAATGTTTTGCTTGCATGTATGTATGTACACCTCATGCAGTCTGGTGCTCATGGAGGCCAGAAGAGGGCACTGGATCCCCTGGAACTGGAATTGTGGAAGGTTTTGAGCTACCATGTGGGTACTAGGAACGCCATAGTTCTCTATAAGAGGACCATCTCTCTGAGCCATCTCTACAGCTCCATGGATTATCTCTGACAGTTGATAATAGGTTACTTTTGCATAGTTAAACTCAAGCATTATAGAAATAGCTCCAGAAAATAACAGTAAGACACAGAGTTTTTTTTAATCGAATAGAATAAATAGAGTACTCTTTGAGTACTTCCTATTTGCAAACAATGTATTTTGATCATATCTACTCCCCATTCAGCTTTTCCAAATCCTCCAGGCACCTGCACCCCCAAACACCTCCTGACTTCATTTCCTCATTTTTAATTTTAATAACCCAGGAGTTCCTTTAGCACTACTTCTGTGTGGGAGGCCATGCATTGGACTGTGGTCGACCTACCAGGGGTCAGATCCTTGAAGAAAACTGTCTGTTCCTTCCCCAGCAGCCATCAGCTATCAATAGCCCCTCATGGGCTATTGAGCTCCTCCCATTATCATGCTGGAATATTGACTGACATGATCTTGTGAGGCAATCACAGTTGCTGTGAGAGTTCTTATGTGCTACAGTCTTATCTCTGGAAGACACTGCCCCACTTTTCTCTGACTCTTACAATCTTAACACCTTCTCTACTGTGATATTCTTTGATCTCTTCACCTTGGAGAGATGAGGGGGGAGGGGAGGGG
>NW_008335578.1:161320-162614 GCF_000622305.1 Nannospalax galili | reverse complement strand
GAGAGAGAGAGAGAGAGAGAGAGAGAGAGAGAGAGAGAGAGAATCTGTGATGGGTTGAATAGAAATGTCATCTATTGGCTCAGGTGTTTGAACACTTGGTCCCCAGCTGGTGGCACTGTTGGGGAGGCTTAGGAGGAGGAAGTCTGTGACTAGGGAGCTCCTTGGAGAGTTCCAGTTTGCTCTCTCTGCTTTGTGTTCCTCCTTGAAGATGTGATATTTCAGCTTCTGGCTGCCACCATGCCTGCTGCTTGTTGCCAAGCAACCCATCCTGATGAGCTCTTATCCCTCTCCAACTGTAAGCCGAAATAAACTCTTCCATCAAAACAGCACTCAACTCAAGGAATGAAAGAGATGGTTGGCCGCAGGCCTCTCTCCTACCCGGAGGCCTCTCTCCGGTGTAAGTCCATTGTGCCCTCTGCGCCTTGACTACCCCACCCTCATCCACCCTCCCATCTTCCCCTCCAGTCTCTCCTAGTTTGGGTCCTGTCCTGTTACTTGTCTTCGGGCCCCAGACACCTGGGGAACCACTACTGCTTCCTAAGCCTTTGCATCCAGACCAACTCAGTGCCTTCTCTGGTCCCCAGGAGCACTGCTTCTGGGCCTGGCCACGCCCTCACCTCCCTCTGCTTCCCAGGGCTGCAGAACCCTCAGGCCTCTCTCCTACCTGCTGGCCTCTCTCTGGGGTAAGTCCATTGTGCCTTGCGCGCCTTGACTACCCCAGCCGCCTTTACATCTCTGGGTGGTACCTCCACCAGCTGCCCTAGACCAGCATCTTTCCTGGGCCGGACTCCCAGGCCAGACCAACCCCCAAATGCCTGAGGCCAAAACCTTTCCTGAAGGGATCCAGACCTTAGGAGAAAGCCAGAGAGCATCTGATCCTCATCTGACTTGGGCCTCTGTGGGAACTCCTGAAGACAAAAGCAATCTGGCCACTCTAATACAAAATCAAAAGAGAGAACCAGAAGCTTAGATGAACCAGGTTTTCATGCCCAAAAAGTAAACCACAAAGACACACAACACAAAAAGAAGCAGACCTAAACTTGAAGGCCTGAGTCTCACAAAGAATCAGAAACTACAAAAGAAATTTACATGTCAAAATCACAGAGAGAAAATAATAACATGAAAAACCAAAATAACATATCCCCACCAAATACCAGTAATCCTCTAGAGGAGCACAATGAGACCCCCTAGAGACAATGCAGGACATGGAACTCAAAAGAACAATGATGAATATGATAAAAGAATTCACTGAATTTAAAGAACACACAAACAAGGTAATCATAGAGCTGAAGGA
>NW_008335578.1:158743-159321 GCF_000622305.1 Nannospalax galili | reverse complement strand
GCAGAAGGATAAAGAACATTATAAGGGAATACTTTAAAAACCTATATGCTACTAAATTTGAAAACCTAAGAGAAATGGACAGATATCTAAAGGCATGGGAAACACCAAAACTAAACCAAGCAGAGATTAACAGCTTAAACAGGCCCATAATGCAAAAAGATATTGAAACAGTAATACAAAACCCCCTGACTAAAAAAAGTCCAGGACCAGATGGATTTACAGCTGAATTTTATCAGACATTTAAAGGAGATCTACATCCAATACTACTTAATTTATTCAAAAAGATAGAAATGGAGGGAGAACTTCCAAATTTCTTCTCTGAAGCCAGCATCACTCTTATACCAAAGCCAGGTAAAGCTACAACCAAAAAAGAAAACTATAGACCCATATCCTTAATGAACACAGATGCAAAAACTCTCAACAAAATACTTGCAAACCACATACAGACACACCTCAAAAAGATCATCCACCATGATCAAGTTGGCTTTATCCCAGAGAAGCAGGTATGGTTCAATATATATAAGTCAATAAACATCATAAATCATATAAATGGGTGCAAAGACAAGAATCACATGGTT
>NW_008335578.1:156641-158285 GCF_000622305.1 Nannospalax galili | reverse complement strand
AGAAATGATTAACACTTTCAGTAGAGTGGCAGGTTACAAAATTAATCTGAAAAAGTCTGTAGCCTTTCTATATACCAGTAACAAACAGTCAGAGAAAGAGTACATGGAAACAGTACCTTTCACAATAGCCTCAAAAAAAAAAAAATACTGGCATAAACCTGACCAAAGACATTAAAGACATCTACAATGGAAATTTTAAATCTTTTAAAGAAAGAAATTGAGGAAGACAACACAAGATGGAAGGATCTCCCATGCTCATGGATTGGAAGAATTAATATTGTGAAAATGATCATCCTACCAAAAGTCGTTTATATAGTCAATGCAATGCCAATCATAATCCCCATACATTTTTCACAGAATTGGAAAAAATATCCTAAGATTCATACAGAAGCACAAAAGTCCTCAGATAGCCAAAACAACCCTGAGCACTAAGAGCAATGCCAGGGGGATTACTATACCAGATTTTAAGCTGTATTACAGAGCTATAGTCATCAAAACAACATAGTAGTGGCACAAAAATAGACCCATAGATCAATGGAACAAAACTAAGACCCAAATATGAGTAAATTCAATTTCAGCCACCTGATATTTGACAAAGGGGCTAGGAATATTCACTGGAGGAAAGACAGCATGTTCAGCAAATGGTGCTGGCAAAACTGGATCTCCACTTGCAGAAGAATGAAACTAAACCCCTGTCTTTCACCCTGTACAAAAGTCAGTTTCAAATGGCTCAAAGACCTCAATGTAAAGCCTGAAACTCTAAAATTATTAGAAGAAAATATTGGGAAAAACCTATAAGATATAGGTGTAGGAAAGGATTCTCTAAACCAGACATCCATTGCTCTAGAAACAAGGGCAAGAATTAACAAATGTGACCTCATTAAACCAAAAAGCTTCTGTACATCAAAGGAGACAACCAAGGAATCAAACAGAAAGCCCACAGAATGGGAGAAAATCTTCACCAACAAAACATCCGACCGAGGTTTAATAACCAGAATATATAATGAATGCAAAAAACAGAGAACCAAGACAAGAAGCAACCCAATTAAAATATGGACTTAGGAGCTGAAGAGAGCGTTCTCAAAAGAAGAAGTAAATATGGCTATGAAACATCATAAAAGATGTTCAACATCACTAATAATTAGGGAAATGCAAATTAAAACCACTTTAAGACTTCATCTTACCCCAGTCAAACTGGCTAAGATCAAGAGAAAAATGATACCAAATGTTAGAGAGGATGTGGGGAAAGGGGAACACTCATCCACTGCTGGTGGGGCTGCAAACTGGTTCAACCACTATGGAAAGCAGTGTGGAGAACTCTTAAACAACTACAAATGAACCTACCATCTCACCCAGTTATATCACTCCTTGGCATATACCCAAAGAACTCATCCTATTGCAGAGACACTTGTACATCCATGTTTCTTGCTACTCTTTTCAAAATAGCTAAGTGATCAAAGAAACCTAAATGGTCCTCAACTGATGAGTGAATAATGAAAATGTGGTTCATTTACACAATGAAGTTCTACTCAGCAGTAAAGAAAGATGAAATTTTCAGGTAAATGGATGGACCTAGAAACTGTTATACTAAGTGAACTATCTTGGACTCAAAACAACAACAACAACAACAAAAACAAATGGTAT
>NW_008335578.1:155204-156094 GCF_000622305.1 Nannospalax galili | reverse complement strand
GAATCATATTAGCCCAACAACCTACTGACAAATTATACATACCAGATCAAGAAATATATGTCTAGGTAGGGTTTATGTGAGAACAACTGGTCTTTGCCCAAGATTTATCTACATGACACACAGTAATTAAAAGTACCAGACTGTTGGAACTAACCTTCTTGGGTATTTAACAGACATTCTTTGAGGCGGGAAAAATGGATAAAATGGGAGTATTTAAATGGGAGGGAGAAGGGAAGGTTATATAAGGAACTTTGGGAATAAAAAGAAATAAGGTGCTCAAGAGAGGTGGGACCATAAGAGACTGGTATTATCCAGGGAGAAATGGGGGAAACTGGGACACTTTCAGTAGGGAAGCCATGGTGAAAGGGTCAGACAGGAAAAGAGAGAGGAGAGATAAATAATGCCCAACTAGTGTAATAACGTAGAGGGAATCATATTTGTCCAACAACCTGATGACAAATATACATATAATAATTTCTTAAGAATCCATATGCATAGCTAAAGGCTACATAACAAGAAACAAAGCCAGACAGGCCATACCTTCTTTTAAGTTGTTGGCCAGGGTAGCCAAAGGGACTCCCAGATAGTAACCTAGCATAGAACTGGGAAAATAAACAGCAGATCCCAATCTTATCTAAAGAATATTGACAACTGATTACTGCCAGATGAGGAACAGCGGACCTTCCTAAAACAAAGACCTCTAGATAGGCTGACTAGATTCACCAGAAGGGCAAGTAGGGGGAATGGCTGGGGGTGCCAACAACACAGCAGACAGTAGCAGGGATATCAGAGTATGAGGGCTCTAGTGGGGGGAGGGAGGCTATGGGAGGGTGAAATCTGGGAAGTGGGTGTACAGTTGAATAAGATGGTTTGGGATGTTCTGTGTGATA
>NW_008335578.1:149264-155006 GCF_000622305.1 Nannospalax galili | reverse complement strand
TTAGAAACACATATGCATCTTAGTTGTATTAAAAATGAATTTTTCTGTATGAAACTGTGTATTTTAATAATGAAATGGAGATTTTTTTCAAACTTTAAAAACTCATCCAATTTTATGTCTTAGAGGGCTTATACTGAGTTCGATAATATATAACTGTATTAATTCAACTGTGAACCTAGAAATGTGCACCCACTTGTGAAAGAGATGTACTCTTGCTCTGGAGTGTGTTACTGAATATGTTAAAGCTGTAGTGAAATGCTTCTAATCATGTAGTTATTAAAAATTTTTAAAAGTACAATGATTAAAAAAATAATTATTCAAAGAATAAAAATTTGCTCCTTAATAATTAGTAGATGTGAAAAACATTATCATTGAAATCTACCTGATGACTTTATATCTATGCTTAGATGCCAAGGAGCTCAGAAAGTAGCCAACTGTGACTAGTAATAATAATCATTGTAGAGATTAGAAACGCACCTGCAAGCATCTTAATGTCAATTGCATTAAAAATGAATTTTTCTGTATGAAACTGTGTATTTTAATAATGAAATGGAGATCCTTTTCAAAGTTTAAAACCTCATTTAATTTTATGTCTCATAGGTTTTATACTGAGTACAATATTGTATAACCGTAATAATTCAACTGTAAACCTAAAAATGTACAGCCAATTTTGTAAGAGGTGCAGCCTAGCTCAGAAAATTGTTATTGAATATGTCAATGCTGATGTAATGAAATGCTTCTTCTAAGTATGTGTTTATTAAAAAAATAAATAAAACCTTATTTTTAAAAAGGGGGGGATGGTTTATTCTGGAGCCAAATATAAGTGACTATGACCCGGGAACAGAGATTCATGTCTCTCTATACCATGGTCCAGTGAGGCCGCAATTTCATTAACTTCCTCTAGTAATAGAACAAATAAAGTGATAAATTAACACACACTTTTCAAATATATTAGTCGGTACATTTGATAGGAGGGTTATAGTAAAGGGGGGAGAATTCAGCTCTAGGTCTGAGGTGCTGTACTAGTTAGCTTTTTATTGTTGTGATGAAACGCTGACAGAAACCAAATTGGGGAAGAATGGGCTTTGACACACAAAAACATCACTGTTAAACCACAACCATTCCACTTTTAATCATCAAAATCTCATGTTACTATTAGTAGTAAAACATGAAAAGTACAACTTCATAAAAGTCCTACAGTCCTTAAAAATTCAAGCACTTTAAAACCTCAGTCTTTAAAAGATAATTCAAAGTCATTGTGCGATCCTACAAAAATCAAAATGAAGTTATACACTGTCTTATTTCAAAAGAGAAGAACTGGGCACACTTAAGCAAAACCAGGATCCAGCAGTATAGTTCAGTGTTGGACATCTGGGATTTACTCATGATCTTCTGGGTTCCGAGGGGCTTGAGCAGCTGCACTGCTTTGGCTCTGCTATCCAAAGCACATGCAAGTTGTCTCTTAGGCTCAGGCTGGTTCCACTCTACACCTCCTGCCGCCCTTGGTGGTCATGCTACGGTCCTGGTAACTCCAAAGTGCTGGGTCTCTGACACATAGCCAAGTCCTGCTTCCAGCTTGAGATGGAGCGTTAGGACCCCACTGAACTGCAGATTATGTTGCTGACCCTGAGAAAATCCTTCCCAGATTTCACCTCGGTGATGCTGGGCTCTTCTTAGTCACAGCTGCTTTTTCAGGTGCAGTTAACCAACATCAGTTGTCTGAAAAAACTAAAGTGGTGCTAGTCTCTTGTTAATTACAGCTGATTCTTCAGCCCCAGCTGACAAGAAACTACAGATTCTCAATTCAAAACATCACACAAACGTCCCTGACAATTGTGCTTCCCTTAAAACGTCAGAAGCCAAGCCTCCACCACTCACATTTCTCTTCAGGATAATTGTTCCAAGTTGCACAGCAACAGCTAAACTCTGAGTACTCAGTGGATTTTCCAGCCTAAAGTTCCATTTTCACCATCCATTTTCTATCCATTTTCCTATAAACAACACAATTTCACCATTCTTATTGCAGACTATTGTTCTATTATTCATATTTGTTTATTTTCTTAATCTGTTCATCTTTTGATGGACATCAAGCTTGATTCCATAACTTGGCTATTGGGAATAAAGCTGGATACGGGTAGGTAGGTATTTGTGCTATATGATTCCATCAGGTATACACACAGTAGAGTAGAGCTGGATAATATTCTCCTTCAACATTTTGAGGAATCTCTGTGCTGATTTCTATAGTGACTTCACTAATTTACAACACCTTCAACCTTATTTATGAACTATCTTTTTTTCCATGTTTTTGCAAACCCTTATTACTATTTCATTTGCTTGGCAGTAGGCATTATGACTCAGGTAAGGTGGAATCTTAGTGAAGTTTACATATGTATTTCCTTGGAAATACAAACACCAAGGAGAGCAAAATAATTCTTAACAAAAAGAATAATTTGGATTGTGATAATAATAAAAGATTTCAAGTTATACTAAAGAGCCATAATAATGAAAACAGCAGAGTTCTGGCATGAAAACAGACACCGGATCAATGGAATAGAATAAAGAACTGAGATACAAGTTCTGAACTATAGATACCTTTTGTTGTTGTTGTTGTTGTTTGTTTTACAAAGGTGCCAAACATACACACTGGAGAAGACACTGTCTTCTGTAAATGGTGATAGGAAACAGAATTCTAACAGATAGAGAAATCAAAGTAGATTCTTGTTTCCTAGTTGAACAAAACTCAAATCCAAATGGATCAAGGTCCTCAACATAAAATCAGATATTTTCAAATTCAAAGGAAAAAGGAAGGATACTTGGGTACAAACACTTGAATGAATAGGACTCAGCATGTATGGCAGAGTACATAGGGTTTGGTGGGGGCATGGGGTGAAGCATGGATGGGGGAGGGGGGTCTTTGATTTGAGTGGAAAATGTATGAAATTTCAAATCTCAATAAAAATATCTCCATATTTTTCAATAAAAAAGTAGGGAGTATACCTCATATGGGTATAGGTAATGATTTTCTGAATAAGTCTTTGGTAGCATGGCAAATATGACTAATAACAGACAAATGGGACATCCCCAAACTAACAAGCTCCTTTAAAGCAAAAAACACCATCAATAATGTGAAAAGGCAGACAAAAGAATAGGAAAAAAATCCTTTCCAGATGTACCTCTGACGGAGGATTAATATCTATATAATACACAAATAACTAAAAAAAGTAAACATCAAGAATACAACCCAAATAAAAATTGGGCCATCAATATGAACAAAGAATTTTATAAAGGAGGAATACAAATGGTTAATAAACATTTGGGTAAGTATTCAATGTCGTTAGCCGTCAAGGAAATGCTGACAGTGTTTCTCATCCCAATCAGAATGGCTGTCATTAAGGAATGAAATGGTAGCAAAGGCTGGCAAGGGCCGGGGAAAAGTGGAACCATTATTCATTATTGGTGAGAGTGTAAACTAGTGCAGACACTGTGGAAATAAGTGTGGAGTTTCCTAAAAAAGCTAGAAATTGCACCACCTGCAATCTAACGTTGCAACTCCTGGGCATATACCCAAAGGACTCTATATCTTACCATAGAAATATATGCATATCCACATACATTCCTGCTATATTCACAATAGCTACAGAAAGAATCAGACTATATGTCCATCAACTGAAAAATGGATAATTAAATGTGGTACATACACAAAATGGAATTCAGCTGTAAAAGAATATATAATTATGACATTTGTAGGTAAAAGGACGAATTGATAAAAATTGTGCTGAATGAGGTAACCCTTGTATAGAAACATAAACACAACATGTTCTCTGGCATATGTGGACCCTAACTTCAGATCGTCTGATGTGCTTAACCTAGAGTACTTATAGAAATAAGGAGACTAGAAAAAGGCTATGGGGTGAAGGTTGGCTTAAGGGAGGGGGGATGGCATAACATAGGTGATATGAGAATAGAGAGGGAATTTGAGGTGTGGCAATTTGGGTACATTAGATCGGGGAGGAGGGCTAATTCAACTGTGGGATAATAAAAAGACATGTGGAAACTTTTTAGTCTGAAGACAAACAATACTTCAAAAAAGAGTTAGAAGGCAGAGCGTCTACATGACTGAATAATGCTGCTCTCGAGAAACAAGAGTTACTAACTAGAAACCTCAGGGCTGGCTGTGAGATGCCCCTTCTGAGCTGTCGGTCTCAAAGGCCACAGAGGTCCCCCCAAACAATATAGGTTCTCAACTCTCTTCTTTTTTATTTCTAGAACTATTTGACAAGACCATATTGCTGAAGATATCACACACTTTGGTTGTAAGGTGTAGAGAAATCAAGGTGGAATTGAACTGGAAGCTTTCTACCTGTTGACTAACTTTCACAGTGCTAAATGGTTTTATGTAAGGCTGTTGGGGCAGAAGGGCATCAGAGGTTTTATCTAATTGTGAAACCTTCAAACTACAATACCAACCTACCAGGCAAGATGTGGCCATGAGCATAATAGTGGCACAGTTGGTACAAGGGCAATCAAACACCCTGATTGGATTTGAGGCCTGCTTCACAAGGACAAACTCATATTTGGTACTGTAAACACGGTCAAGAACCCATTCCTTAGAGACTGGAGAGATGGCACAGCAGTTAAGAACACTGTTCTTGAGCTCCCAGGTTCAGTCCATAACTGCACTTCCAGGGAACCTAATGCCCTTTTCTGACGTCTGTGGGCTTTGCACATCTTGGGTGCAGTTACTCACATGTGGGCAGTAAACTCATACACATAAAATAAAAATAAAATATTTTTAAAAACCCATGCCTGAGGAGGTCTTAAACCCTAGAGAGAAAATTATTATTTTTCAGATAAATTGTCATTGAATCAAGCTGCCTTCTAAATAAATATTTGTGTTGAAATATTTAGACAATAGACAATGTAGTCCAGCTTTCATCACAGAAGCATCTTTTTGCAGGGAATGGTGGTAAATGCAGAGATACATGGCTACTGAAGTTACTGAAAATAAGTGGCTATCAAAGCTTAACTCAAAACAGGGCACACATCCCTCCCCCAAAGCTCAGGCAACATCTGGAATATAGGGAGAAGGGCTCTGCACTGCTCTCTTCTGGGCATGTCGCAGGCAGTGCAGTCATGGCCTCAGCGTCTGTGGCTGTCTGCATGGGCCTACAGACAGCTGGGCTTATTAACAATCAGTCACATGCTGGGAAGGAGCTTATGGTGTCTTTTACCTCCAACTGAAGTGTTGGATACCAATGAACTCTGGGGGAGGGACAATCATTGTCTTCATTTTTCTGCCTACAGAGGAGCCCACCAGGCTCCAGTGGATAGATTCAAACCCATAGTCACACAGATGATCCTGGTTATACTCAGTAGGGCTGAAAACAAAACAGGAAATTCATGAATGTGGGAAGGGACTTGTAGGGAAGAAGCAAGGGCAGTAGGGATGGGTGGAGAATTGGAGAGTTGGGTTTATAATAATCAGAACACATACACATGCATGCGAGTGACAAAGAACAAATTAAATAAAATCTGGGAGAGAAAGAGAGAGAGAGCGAGAGAGAGTGGAGACATGACTCAGTCAGTGGTTAAGATCAGTCACTGCTCTTACAGAGGACCTGGATTCAGTTAGAGCACGTATGTAGTCGCTGACAACTGTCTGTAACTCTAGTTCCAGGGGACATGACACCCTCTTCTGTCCTCTGTGGATGCTTCACAAACGGTGCACTTTATATATATATA
>NW_008335578.1:133060-149194 GCF_000622305.1 Nannospalax galili | reverse complement strand
ATGTAGGCAAAACACTCATACACATAACACCTTAAATAAAGATGAAATGATAGTTTTCTGGTTTAGATATTTTGTACCAGCCACTTACCAATATTTTATAGATTCATAAACTCCAATTAAGAGAAGTCATTGGGTTTAGGCCTTAGGAAATTTTTAATAACAAGAGGGATAAGGTACTAGGAGAGCAGACCTCTGGAGGGCAGCGGAGTTCATGGAGAGGGAGCACTAAAAAGTCCACCCTGCATTATAAACTGGTCTTCTGGGAACAGAGAATCAGCAGGATGAAGTTATAGTCTTTGTAAGCCAATGTCCAGAGAGTATTCAGGTTGTTAGAGGATGACGGAAGAAGAGGGAAATGTGCCCAGTGAGCAGATGTTAAAAGCTTTGACTCCCCCCATATGATGATCTCAGAGTGTGTGGCCTTGGGCTGAAGAGGCTGTGGTCATTGCTTCTGAGGTCTCCTCTGTACAGTGATCAATACAAGGTCTCTGTGCTGTGTGGTTGGTTCACAGCTTCAGTCTCCAGTATCTACCATCCTGCCAGGAACCTGAACTTCCACACAGAGAACTTCCTCTCAGAGGATCTAGTATCCAGGTGAGTGTCAGAGCTCTGTAAACACTGTAGGAGAGGATCAAAGAGAATTGAACACAAGCACATTCGCTGAACAATATTTCATGCATGTACCTAATTGAAAAAAAGATTAAAATCTAAAGCACATAAAAGAACAAATATATGATCACAATGATTTAATAATATTTTGTAACTTTTACAAAAACTTTGAGAATTTCATACATGCATATAATGTGTTTTGATCAGATCCATGCCCACTCCCTCCCTTCCAACCCCTCCCATAGCTCCCCATCACTTTTTTCTTTTTCCTTTATTTTTTTCTTTCATTTATTTATTTTTATGAGGCTTTTGTCTATTCTAACATTCCTCCTTCTGAAGAGGTAACCCTAAAATCTTTTAAGGATTAGATACAAGCTCCCAAGTACTTTTGACATCTTTGGCCTTTGGAACAGAGTATGTTGCTAACAGGCCCGAGAACATTTTGACATTTAGCCAAGAAACTGGCTACATTTCTTTGGGGTCTTTTTACCCTAACTGCCTAGCCAATTCCTACCTCCTATTCTTATCACACCATCTTCTGAAGGGGTTACCCAAATTGTCAATAGGGAATAGGGACGCCGACTTCTCTGGCTTCTTCCGTGCTGAGCTTAGACAGGGTGAGGCAATTGGAGTACCCCTTCACTAGGTCTATCTAAAGACTCCCAAACTGCATAACTTTTGTCTCTAAGAGGAGAAGAAAGTCCTTGAATCGTGAATGGGAGATGTGAAGGAGAAGTAAAGGCAAGAGAAATTAGCATTACAAGTGCTAGACAGGGAACTAGAAAAAAGTCAGAACAGGGCAATTTTCAAATGTTCATATGAGAGTCCATTGGAGTTTCTTGGCAAGGGCTTCCAAAAGTATCCCTCTGTTGGGTTCTTCCTCATTTTTCTTTTGTCTTCCAAGGCTGGACTCGAGATTGATGGATTTGGGATTTGCTTTCAGGTATTTTGATAGCTGTCGGAGTGGTTAGAATCAGTGTCAGTTCCCTCTCAAAGGCTTCTAAAGAGGGGAAGAAAATTTTTTCATCATTTTAGAACAACAGCTGGTTTCTCCCTTAACTATAGGTGGGCACTACAGTATTGGAGACCAAGATTTGAAGTCTTACATCTGGGTAGCACTTTCTGGTTAGGAACAAAATCGTCAATGAGAAATAATTGTCTAAGTAACTTTTTATGTAGACTTAAGCCTAATGTCTGGGAAGTGTAATCCCCTGAACTCCTAAAGAAATATACTGATAACTTTACTCTTTGGTTATACTTTCCTTTTGGGTATTTAAGACCATACAGTTGGCCCAAATAAATTAATTTATTTTTACATGTAAGGTCATTTGAGGATCTGTTCCTCAGGGGTCACATGGGCTTTGGAGGAGCTCCTGGCTCCTTTCTTTTACCAGTTCCAACTATGTGAAGATAAGTCAAAGGTCTTGTTCAACCATGTCTGGCTTCACTTGGAAGCATGAATGAGATGATTCCTCTGAGTTGACCTCCTCTTTGTAGACTGGACACTGGTTCAAGTCTATCTTGTGGGGCCTCCCTGAACAAGAGGACACGTGACTCACCATATTTACAGGACATTTTGAGAGATGTTCCATAGTCCCCTGGAACTTGGTCGACCTTGGAAGGCAAGGGGCAAAAACTGTCCTTTAAGTCCCTCTGACCACATTAGTGTAGGCCTGAAAGTATGGCTGTTAAACATCCAATAAGGTTAGTTCCACCTGTCCGATACTTTTAATTACCATGAGCTATGTAGATAACATTTAGGTAAAGAACCAAATATTCCAAAATAAACATTGACTAGACTTATATTTTGTTCCTTAAACGAGTTGACTAAACTCTGACCATAAACATTTTAATATTATGTGTATATTATTTTTGTCTCATCCTTTATATATCATAAGAAACCTACACAGACCTCTATCACTAGCTTAGGCTTTCTCATTTTTTCTATTTTGGAAAGTAGCTCCATTCCCATATCATTTAAACATCTTTTACATTCTCATTTTCTTTTTTGTAAATAATTATGAGATATAATAGCATTAACAAATAAATTTTCCTTTGGTTGTGAAACTTCTTTTCCTGGGGATGCTAAGCAATGCTTATTGCCTTTTAAGGCTCTAGTGTCAAGCCAATATAAATGGTTGGTAATTTGTAATTAAATGGTGTAAAATATAGAATCACACTCAAAATCCTCTCAGAAATTGGAAGTCTTCATAGAAATAGGAAAAACATTCTAAAATTCGTATGGAAGTACAAAAGACCCTGGATTGCCAAAACAATCCTGAGAAAAAAGAGCAATGCCACAGGGATTGCCAAAGCATATTTCCAGATATATACAGAACTGTAGTAATAAAAACAGCATAACACTGTCACACAGACATGTAAGCCAATTAAACAAAACGAGTGGAATGATTCTCCTCCAAGTAATGAACAAAGGTGAAGCCTGTTTTAGAAATGCATCAAATCACAAAAATCCATACAAAAATGACTTGCTAGTATGAAGGACACACAAGAGCCTTTGCTGTCTTCTTTGTATAAAGCAGGTCACAGGAGTAAACCGTTCATTGCTCAATTCTTACAGAAGAACAAAAGGCAATGTGTAAACAAACTGTGAAAGATTGATAGATTTGACCACACAACAAACTCTCACCCTTTCCCACAGATAGATATCTAGACACAAGAAAGAACTAAGTGCCAAACAGGCTTTTGAGAGAGAAGGAAACCAAAGAACTGTAATACACTGAAAGAATGCATTGGACACCAGGAATGTAAATGTCCCCACGCCACTATACAAGGAACGACTTCACAGGCCTCTACAGTAAAGTATGTGACCAACAAATCCACAAAAACACCTACTCAGAGACCAAAATAATCACCAAATGAAGCTCTTAGGTCACCTTCATTTTTATGGTAGCTTCTCCATGTGAACACCCAGAGCGAGAGGTGATGCTTAGAAAAGCATTTCCCACCTCTTCTCTTCAAAGATGTTTGCTAGAATTTCAAATTAGCAACCGTTTGAAATATTATTAAATAATTGCCATCATATATTCGTTCTTTTAGATGCCTTAGATTTTAATCCTTTTTTTCATTTGGTACATGCATGAAATATTGTTTTGACTCATTAGTATATACAATGCAAACATGTTAATCAAAAATTTAAACATCGATGTAATCTAAAGTGAAATAGCAAACACTAGAGTTGGGAATGTTAGGAGAGGAGGAGACGGAAGATGTTTCATAGCAGGTAATAAAATCGTGTTTCAAGAGGGAAGAAGGCCTGATGACTGCAGTGTGACACGGTGACAATTACAATACCTGGTAGCTTATGCTTTGGAGTCACTAATTTTGATACTGTAAGAAAGAAACAACATTATCCTGAAAAGTTGGTCCTAGGTTCGTATTTCTGTTGCAGAATCAGATGAGTGGAGCATAGATCATTTCATCACAAAGAGATGATAAATATTTAAGGACAGGACTGTACTAAATTCCCTGATTTGAACATCCTATGCTGTGTACATGTCACAATGTGTCCCACATATATGTGAAGTTACTAGGGATAAATTAAAAGTCATGATGAAATGATTAATAAAAGATATGATAATCATAATTATTCCTCCTTTGACCTTCTAGTTCTTCCCCTACCCTGATTGATGTGTGAGAGAAGACATTCAGCACTCGACTTTGTGGGACTAAGGGTGTGGAAGGGCATGAGGTGTGAGGAGAGGAGAGAGGAGGAAACGTAATAGAGTAGGAAATATGGCCAGTGTATGTTACACACATGTGTGTAAATGTCACAACATATTTTGAATAACTAATACATACTGATATTTAACTGAAGAAAAATACCATGAGCTCATTGCATTAAAGATAACACAAAGCATTATGTTTACAGCAACTTATTTAACACTGTCACTTTATGTTCTAGGGGTTCTTATTATATCTGAAAACTTCTGTGTAGTATGCATGTGTAGTTGCTCATACACTTTTTACACAGTGCTGCAGTAGGATGCTACGCCTGTCGTATGTACTGTCTGCATTTGGTGCAGTGTTCTTTCTAGCTCTCTTACCCTACCTTCCCACTCAGTAATAGCTATAGAGACCTGAAAATGAATTATCATACTCCAGATTAGCTATTTAACAGGATGCATAATCTTTCGTAATGAGCCTGTGGCTCTGATTCTTCTAACGGTGTTTTGTTTCTTTCTCATCAACTTATAATTACTCTAATGCTGCAAGAACATTCGCTATTAGGTTAAACTGTGGTTCTCAGCGCAGAGAGATTTCATTCCCCAGGCAACATTGAGGAGCTTTAGAAATGTTTAGATATTTTCTTTTTTTTCCTTTTTTTTTTTAATGTTTAGCTATTTTACAGGGAGGAGTCACTGGAGGTTAGGGAAGCTGGGAAACCTACCACTAAGAATGATCTGGATAGCACGTCACCTGATTAGTATGCATGTGGTCTTAGGTATAATTTCCTACTTATATACATGCATGTGGTCTTAGGTATAATTTCCTAGTTACACACTCACACACACACAGAGATATCTGCACATGTGTACACAGACACAAATATGGCATCTCCGCCTGCTCTTTATACTGCTTTGGTTTCCTCATTTCATCTTCACTCTCTGACATGTTAAAAGATTATTGTTCTTGGGGCTGGAGAGACGGCTCAGTGGTAAGAGCACTGGTAGTTTTTGCAGAAGATCCAGGTTTGAATCCCAGCACGCACATGATGGCTAACAACCATTTGTAACTCCAGTTCCAGGGAATCCAACATGCTCTTTGGTTCCCTTCACAAATGAAATTTCAAAAGATTGTTGCTTTTCTAGAATAGTTTCATTTTGTATTATCCATGTATATGAGCACAAGTATTAAAAATGTGTGAGCTGCACCTCACCTGGAAGCTGCTTCCCTGAGAACTAGGTGTCATAATATGAGAAGGTGCTAGGAAAGGTGCCAAGGGAGAAAAGCAACCAGTACAACCCAGCTGTAAAGCCTATGAACCACCACAATGACCAGCCCAGGAAGACATCTCTAATGGTAAAAGAGCTGCCTTTCATCTAGGGGGTAACCAATAGCCATGCAATTGGACTTAAGGCCAGCTCAACAGGAGGGAATTCTTGACGGGTACTGTAAATGTAGACAAATATTCAAGGTTGGGGAGGTCATAGACCTTAGAAGAGGACCTACTATTGGTGCTTTCCTAAACAAATATGATTTCGAACTGTATCCTAAGTACTTGTCCTTATATCCACAGTTAAGTGTACCTCTCACACCCACCCCATCATATAAGCTTTTATTTTGCAGCAGACAGAGACTATAACAAAGTCCCACAAGTTGTCAAAATGCAGAGAATAATTGACTGTGGAGTACAGAGCCTCAATCGATACATCTACATTGCAACCCTACATCTAAAGCTCAGGGACCATCACAGAAGAGGGGGTAGAAAGATTCTAAGAGCCAGAGGACAGGACGTCTGCTGCTAGACAGTGTCTTCTAGACATTACAGGGAGTGTCTGGGCATGAGAAGAGTTGGACAGGAAGGAGGAGAGGTGAAAATAATGCATGTACAGTTCTAATGTACAAAATCCTCGAATAATGTGCAATCTGGTAAGCATGTGCACATGCAAATACATGTCATATCATCACTCCCAAAAGGCAATAGATACATGATTTCCTTGCTTTCATATGTTCTTTGTCATTGGTATGCATGAAGCTCCGTTTCTTAGCAACCTCTAGTACCTTGCTGGGCACTGCTTCTACCACGAGAAGCACCAAACATTCATGGTAGTAAGATAATTTCTTACTATGACTGTAAAACACGTGACTTCTGGGGGAAAGGCTCAGAGTGTGGCCAGAATCCCTAATCAGTGATGGCTTTAAGGGATTCCATAAGAGGATCAGATGCATGAGTACAGTTTAGAAGTTAATCTGTTAAAAAAATATAAGCTGTAGGGTTTAATCTGTGTCAGCAATGTCCGTTTACATGAGTGATCATCCTGTTTCCTCTCTCTGGCCATGTAGTGACATCTAGTCATGGAGTCCAGGAACAATACGAGAACTTCAGAATTTCTTCTTCTTGGCTTATCGGATGACCCAGATCAACAGCTGCTCATATTTGCACTCTTCCTCTTCATGTACCTGGCCACTGTGCTGGGGAACCTGCTCATCATCCTGGCCATCATCTCGGACAACCACCTGCACACACCCATGTACTTCTTCCTCTCCCACCTGTCCTTTGTGGATGTCTGCTTCACCTCCACCACAGTTCCAAAGATGCTGGTGAACATCCATACCCAGAGCCAGGTTATCACCTATGTTGGCTGCATCATCCAGATGTACATCTTCTTGGTTTTTGCAGAACTGGACAACTTTCTCCTGGCTGTGATGGCCTATGACCGCTATGTGGCCATCTGTTACCCCCTGCACTATGCGGCCATAATGAACTCCCGGCTCTGTGTGCTGCTGTTTCTGGTGTCCTGGATCATGAGTGTCTTGCATGCTTTGTTACAAAGCTTAATAGTGTTACAACTGTCCTTCTGTACAGTTGTGAAAATCCCCCACTTTTTCTGCGAGCTTAATCAACTGGCCCAACTCACCTGCTCAGACAACTTTCTGAGTGATCTGGTGATACATCTTGCTCCTGTCCTGCTGGCAGCTGCTTCCCTCAGTGGTATCCTTTACTCTTACTCCAAGATATTGTCTACCATATGTGAAATCTCCTCGGCTCAGGGGAAGTGCAAAGCATTTTCTACCTGTGCTTCTCACCTCTCCATTGTCTCCTTATTTTATAGTACAGGCCTAGGTGTGTATCTCAGTTCTACTGTGACCCAAAACTCACACTCCACTGCAAGAGCCTCAGTGATGTACAGTGTGGTCACCCCCATGATGAACCCATTCATTTACAGTCTACGGAATAAAGATGTGAAGAGAGCTCTGGAAAGGCTCTTCAGAGGAAAAGTATAAAACATCCCATTCCCTTGGAATGAAGAAAGGCCCGTGGTTGCAGGGAGAGAAACTGCAGAGTTAGAGAGTGGGATTCGTTCATCAGATCACAAAGATGGAAGGTGCTTCAAACCCTGTTCTGGAGGGCTTTAGAGATGGGCTGGCTCCGTGGTTACGAGTGCTTTCTGCTGTACCCGTTTGGATCTCAGCACTTATGCTGGGTGGCTCCCAATTGCCTGTACATCCAGACCCCAGGGATCTGATACCCTTTTTTTGGCCTCTTCAGACACATGCGCTCATATGCACAACACCCCCCATAAATATATAATATGTATTATATACAATAAATCTTATAAAAATAAATAAACATTTCTTGGAATTGCCATTGCTTTCATTTTAGGCTCTTTAAACAATGCAAGCGACCCACATTACTGAAGTCTTTGCTTTCTCTCTTAGTTCGCCCCTCTGATGTGGTTCTGACTTCCTAGTGTTATTCCAAACACTGGACCACAAATATTTGGACATTGCCATGTATTTAATGTGAGAAAAACACTTTAAAATAATATCTTTGTGTGTGACATGTATTCTATAACAGGAATACTTCTTTTGTTTCCCTAAGGTAAGTTTTACCCTAAGGGGAAGAAAGCCTCACACTTGGCAACTAAGGCAATGTATGGTACTTGTGGCTTCAGGAAATCTGAAGGCAGAGCTGTTGTCTTTTGCACCTGCTGTTCTCCATTCATCATGACCTAGAATGAAGCTTCCAGGTCAATACCAGCTTGATTTCTCTATGTTTTATGGCTCAAGTATGTGTCATTGTCAGCAATAGAGTACTACTCTCAAGTTCTGGAAGGTAATGAAGAGCAATTGCAATAGCCTTTGATGTTTGGCAGTCTCTATGAGATCGCACAGGCCAACAACTCAAAGGAAGGTAACCCGTTTCTGGTACTGGGCTTTTTAATTGTAAGTTGAAGAGTCTGGTAGGAGCATTGTCCTCCTCTTATAGGGTAACTCCATTTAAACTATTATTTCAAATATTTTATTTATTATTTTTTTATTTTATGTGTATGAGTGTATTGTCTTACATAAACCGTAAGTGCACTCATACCATGCAATGCCTGTGGAGGTCAGACGTGGGCATCGGATCTCCTGGAACTGGAGTTAGAGATGGTTGCTAGGTCCTCTGCAAGAGCCGCCATTGCTCTTAACTGCAGAGCCATTTGTCCAGCCCATAAACTATTTTTATATATGTAAATTTATAAATTTTAGAGAGCTTCTACAGGGTTAAGTTTCTATATAGTTTTTTTCAAAGGCCTTCAGTATTACTTATCCTTCCCCATAGACCCTCCCGTATCCTACCCTCCCACCCACATCCCATTTAATCCTTCCTGCTCCATTATTCCATTTACCCCTGTATAGAAGCATATTCTATCTCCCTTCCCTTGGAATATCCTCCCTCTCTTATGGCTCATTACTAGCTTCATAACCTATAGGAGTATTCCAAATGAAACACAAATATATAAAGATTCAAAGCTAACATCCATATATGAGATAAAACATATATTTGTCTTTCTGAGTCTGCATTTCCTCACTCAGAACGATTGCTTCCAGTTCTATCCATTTACCTGTGAATTTTATTTCTCTTAATAGCTGAATAATACTCTATTGTGTAAATTACCACATTTTTTCTTATCCATTCATCATAGATGGACATTTATGTTATTTCTATTTTCTGGTTACTATGAGTAGAGCACCAATGACTATGGATGAGGAAGTATCTTTGTAGTAGGTTATAGAGTCCTTTGAGTATAATTCCCAAGAGTGGTGTAGCTGGAATCTGTGGTGGATCTATTTCCAGCTTTTTGAGGAACTTCCACACTGATTTCCATGGTGGCGTCACCCATTTGTACTCCCACCAGTAGTGAATAAGTGTTCCCCTCTCTCCACATTGACACTAGCATTTTTTGTCATTTGATTTTTTTGGACTTAGCTTACAGCTAGAGGAAATCTCATATTAGTTTTAATCTACATTTTCCTGATGGTTAAAAATGTTGGATATCAAAAAAAAAATTTTCCCTTCCATTTGTCTTTCATCTTTTGAGAACTCTCTGCTTAGTTCCTTGCCCCAATTTGTAATTAGGTAGTTTGTTTTTCAGTGTTAAATTAAAAAAAATTCTTGGTGTAATCTAGTTTCTAACACTTTGTCAAACATGTAGCTAGTAAACACTTTTTCTATGCTGTAGGGTGCTTTTTCCCTTGAATGATGGACTCCTTACCTACACAGAAGCATTGTAGTTTCATAAGGTCCCACTGGTCTTAACACTTGAGTATCAGGGTCTTGTTCAAAAAGTCCTTTCCTATGTGTGTAAGGTCCAAATTTATTTCCTATTTTCTCCTCTATCATAGTCAGGGTATCAGGTCTTATATCAAGGTCTTTGATCCATTTGGAGTTAAGTTTTCTGCAGGGTAAGAGATATGGATCTAATTTCATTCTTTCATATGAAGCTCTCCACCTTGACCAGCACAATTTTCTGAATATGCTGCTTTTTCTCCAGTGTGTACTTTTAGCTCCTTTGTAAAAAAATCATGGCCATAGGCACATGTATTTATATTTGGGTCCTTAATTGTATTCCATTGACCAGTGTGTCTTTTATGCCAGTACCATGTTATTTTTATTACTATGGCTCTCTAGTGTAATTTAAAACCAGGTATGGTGATTCCTCTAGCAGGTCTTTTTTATTGATCAGGATTCTTTTGTCAATCTTGTTTTTTATATGAAATTTGCAATTAATTTTACGTTTCTGTGAAAAATTGCATTGGAATTTTAAATTGAGAAATTTTCTCAATTAGAGTGACCTGTGGGCATGTCTGTGAGGCATTTTCTTAATTGCTAATTGATGTAGGAGGACCCAGCCCACAATGCAAACTATCAACACTGGGCAGGTGGTCCTTGATTGTATATGAAAAGTAGATAAGCAAGCCAGAGGGAACAAGCCAGTAAGCAGCATTCCTCCATCACCTCTACTTCAGTTTCTACCTCTATATTCCTGCCTTAAGTTTCTATCTTGGCTTCCGTTGATGATGGGCTGTAAGGTGTAAGAAGAAACAAACCCTTTCTCCCAAGAGTTGGTTTTGGTCAGTGTTTTTAATCACAAGAATTGAAAGGAAAGTAGAAAAGAGATTGGAACTGAAGTGGGACCTCACCATGTAGTTTTTTGGTGGGACTGTGGAAATGTTTGGAGTATTTGCCTGTAAAAGTTGTTGAGTGCTTCAGACCTTAAAAGGTTATTCTGTAGGAGCTTGGAAGATAATGCTGAAAGAAATGCAGAGGATGGAGCCTGGCCTATGAAGTTTCAGATGGAAGTTAGAAAGCCCCAAAAAGACGCTATCTGGGCCTTTTGTGTGCTATTTTGAATTGAGAATTCGTGGTTTCTGTTTGGATCAGACTGAAGAATCAGGTGTTTTAACAAGAGACCAGCACCACTGAAGTTAAACCTTTGCTTGATTGGAACAATCAATTCTGGTCAGCCGGGCTGAAAGATCAGCTGTAATTAAGAGGAGATCAGCATCACTGAGGTGAACTATCCTGGGAAATATTTCCTCAAGACCATCACACAGAAGCTGTGGTCCAGAGGGGATCAAGGCTCCATGTCAAACTATAAGCTGAACTTGGCAATGTGTAAGGGTCTCACATATGTTATTGGTTTTGAAGGCATGAAGAGGTCATGGAGAGCAATTGAGATTTGGCTGTGTGAGAAGACATTGCAGAAAGTATAGCTTCAATTGCAGTGAAGACCCCAGGGTTGAAGGGTCAAGGACTGACAGTGAGGACTAGCCAGGAAAGGCTATTGGTGAAGGTCCAGTTTTAGTTGCAGTGAAGGTCCCAGCGTATTGGAAATTCCAGGACCATGAGATAACTACCAAGGACAGTGGCAGGTGTGATGTGGAGCAGGCCTGAGCTTTGGAGACCAGCTATATGTATTGTGGAGGGCAGAGCCAGAGAAGTAGAGCTGCTCAAGCCTTCTGGAGCCCAGAAGATCATTAGTGAATTCCAAATGTCAGATATTGAGGTATATTGCTTATATTGGTTTTGCTTAAGTGTGCCTGGTTATTCCTTTTTGAAATAAGAATTGTGTAATTTACTCTTCATTTTATAGGATTTTGCAGTTAAGAAACTGGATATTTTAAAGAGACATTGAATTATTTTTTGAGACAGGGTCTCTTTGTAGCCCCAGCTGGCCTGGAACTTGCTATGCAGAGCAGGCTGACCTCAAACTCACAGAGATTTGTCTGCCTCTAATTTTTTTCTATAATGTCACTATAATGTTTCTATTTACTTTTCCAAACTAAATTTGGTATAATACCAATATAACAAAACAGATCAAGTCAGTATTCACAGATAAGAGTTCTGGTAATTTAGAAATTAAAAGTCAGTCTTTCCTAGAATTAGAGTTTGCCAATCCACATGAGATTAGAGCTATGGAGTCAAGCTAACCAAAGGAAAACTCAAATTAAAAGGGAATAGATTTGTTTAAATATTCCAAATATAAATAAGGTAATTCATAGAGTAGAAATAACTATAAGTACATGAGGAAACATAGTCAATCTCACTTTGGTAATGTGTAAATTTGGTTGTTTAAAATTCCTGCTTCCTTCATCTGTTATTTTTTTCTCCATGAGGGTAGTGTTCTGGACTATTTTAGTTTTTGGTATGTTATTCTTAATACATGTCACATGTTATGTCAAATACAGAAGACTAAAAAAATCAGACCTGAATGAAAATGGTTAATAGATTTTAACAGATTTTAATGATATAATCTAGACATTTTTTTCCTTAATGGCTTATTAGCAGCTCTTCCCCTTTCTAGAACACTGCTGTCCCACCTACTATTCAGCCTTATCTACATCAGGTTCTAGGAAGTATTTCCTAGTGATGTGGGACATTAATGATATTTAATAAACAATATGTGGTACCTGCATGCATAAAATGTGATACTTCACCAATAAGGAGAACTGTGAACAAAAGTTCTAAGAAAGAATGTGTGTCTCAGATTGAACCTCCTTCAAGACTGACTGATTAGACTTCAATGACTGTGGAGAGTTTGGAATGTTGCAGATAGGTCCAGAGCTCAGTTATGACTTATCTTGGTCTATCTTTAGCCCCTGAAATAGTCATTCCTTACCCACCTCTGTATCAGATGTAATATCCTGTAACTAACAGATAAAAGCCTTTGTGAACATATTAACATAACAAAACCCTAGTTTCTACCAACCAAAAAGCTAAGTGTATTTTCAGACATTCTTTCTTGGAGCATGGTCACTAATATTTGGCTCCAGAATAAACTATCTCTTATCTCCTTTAAGGTGAGAATTATGTTTTTTTGAGTCAACATTTCTTTGGAGTAGTGTCTATTGGTCATATCTTGACCCTTCTTATTTCCCTTATATGGAGGCAGCATATAATCTTCCGTCTTTACCAGTTCACATTTAAATTTTAATTGACAAGTACTTATAAGGAAAAAGTGTGAAATTTAAATTCATGTCTATAATATGTAATGATCAAAGCAAGATAGCATTTACAATTCCTTGGATATGGTGCTTGGGACAACTTGGATATGTGTTGCTACGCCATGTTCACTCATATCTGACTCCAGAATAACCACTTCTTTTTCCCTTTGAGATGAACTGTTTTTGTATCAACAGTGCATGGATTTATCTAAGAGCATCTCTTCTCATGAGCAAATATTTAAAAATGAGGAAATTAAATTATAGCTCTTATGCTCTAACTATAATTTCTAATCAAATTTAGAAAAGGACCTGAACCAAGAAAGGGAAGTTTCAAGATTTTATGTCAAAGGAACATAATTATTCTCTTTGCTGAAGAAGGGATGAGAACTTTCTGAAAGTGCCAGATGCTTTGTATCCACCACACAATAATGTTTTAACAATCCATGAGAGTCAATCACGTAAGTTCATCACAACATATGCCCACTGGTGCAACAGTGCCACGAATATTATGGGAGTAACGAAACACTCTTTAATTAGTTTTAAGGTCTATTTCATAAGATGGAGCCCATTGTTATCAGGCTTAGGAACCTAAGGCCAGACAAGTCACAGAACATAAGGGAAAAGCTAATACTAGTTTTTTCTACTAAATGGTTATATTAAACTGACTCTTAATGACTTACTGTTATACTCATAGCTTAATGCATCTCTCAACTCTCAGCAGAGAAGTTTTCTTATGTAGCAGGTGGTAATTAACACAAAATCCAACAACTGGCCAATATGCAGAGAGCAAGAGGCTGCAGAGTGCTTATCCATGATTAGGACATCTATATCAAACTCCAAGGCTCAGGAACCATTGCTGAAGAGGGGGTGGAAAGATTTTAAGAGCCAGAGGTGGTGAATGTCAATGAGGAAACAGAATTTCCCAGACAGCTGGCCAGTTACTTATATGGACTCAGAGCAATGGTTACAGCATGAACAAGGCCCATGGATGCTCAAACAAGACAAAATCCCAGTATAGACATGGGGAAGTGGGTAGGAAGTTCCAACCCAACCTAAGGAAATTGTGGAAACGAATACTCTTGGTAGGTTAACCAGGTTCCTGCGGATGGACCCACATGGCAGTACTTTTGGGGACATTATTTAGACTGCAGGATATATATACATACACATGAAAATTGTAAAAATTCAGTAAAAAAGAATCATGACCAATAAACATACAAATTGCACCTTTAAAAAAGGAAAGGCTCATTACTGTTAAATTTTAATTTCAAGCAGGAATCAAGTGTTAGGAAGTCAGACCTCTGGACTGCAGATGAGTTAATAGAGAAGGAAGAATAAATAACACTTTTACTGGAGTGTGAACTGGTACCTTAGAGACAGAGAATCAGAAGGGAAATTTTTTCTTTCCAGGCTAGTGCCCCATAGGGAAACCAGGTGTTTAGAGGATGATGTAAGAAGAAGGAAGTGTGACTAGTGAGCAGATATAGGGAGCTCTAACTGACCTCTCTGATGATGCTTGGAGTATGCAGCCTTGGGCTGGACAAGATGTCAGTTTTTTTCTGAAGTCTTAAGTCTATATAGGGGACAAACACTTGACTCCTTCCTTTGGTCTTGTTTGAGGCAGAGCTTTGGTCTCCATCATTAACCACCCAAGGAAGAACTTGAGCTTCTACAGAACCTTCCCATCCTGTATCCAGGTGAGTCTTAGAGCTCAGAAGACACTGAAGGAAAGGATCTGAGAGAATGGAACCTAAGACCATTGCCTGAGGTCACCTAGAGCAAATCCTACCTAGCCCAGAGCAGGGTTGCTGTGATCGCTGGCTTTGTGATTCATTATTCATTCATATGCTTATTTATAATTCTGTAGTTATCCAATATTCTGCATTTATTCATGTCAAAATGAGAAATGAACATTGGACAGTCAGGTTCATTGCAGATGATGAACTGACAATAGGTATAAAATGCCTCCAGTAAAAGAATGCAAGCCCAATGATCTTTTCAGAGGGAATTGATAAAGTGTTAGTAGTTATAGAGTAGAATGCAGTGAAATGAGGACTTTTTTATGATGAGATGTATTTTGTTCTGTGTCTGTATTGATGAGAAGGATCCAGAGAAAGAAACTTTTACAAATCTTACCTAGCAATAAAAGTTCCTGACACACTTTTCAGTGTATCACTCCCTTCCTCTGGTTATGCACATGGAGAATAATTTATAGGTAAGTGTGTGCTTAAGAGCCTCACTTTGTAGTAACTTCAATACTGGAGAGGCTGAATATGCTTATGGGTTTGTTAGTCATTTCCTTTCTGTAATGCAAAAGTCTGCTCAAGTTGTTTTGTATACAGGGGCAGGACATTTTCATACTTGGTTTCCAATGATTTCTTGCGAAGAAAATGTTTTCCTTCAACACGCTACCTGTTTATCATATATCTCTTTCATGAATGTAGAGATGTATTTGTGGAAAGTATTTGAAAATAAGTTTTGATCAGCATGATCCAAGGTCATCATTCTTTGTTCCCACAGTGCTTTTTGTTTCTCTGAAACAATTAAACTTAATTCAGGATTTCTTACGTATAAGGCATCACTTTATAAAGATAGTGAAGGTTGTTGTACAGTTTTGTGCTAATATGTCATTTAAAAAATTTCTCAACTTTCTGGGTGTGGTGGTGCATGCCTTTATTCCCAGCACTTGGGAGGCAGAGGCAGGCAGATCTCTGTAAGTTCGAGGCCAGCCTGGTCTACATAGTGAATTCCAGGCCAGCTGGGGCTGCAGGGAGACCCTGTCTAAAAAGACAAAATAATTTCCAAGCTTGCATTCGGATCTCTCTTCTTTATTGCATGTCTTGGACTTTTATGTTGAGTGCATTTCTAAAGCTGGTACCACTTTTTCAGTCAATCTCATTTACTATTTTATTAAAGCTCATTTTATCTTCACTAAGTGCATCTGAACACACGTCTTTGTATAAGGGAACTTAAAACTTTAGAGACTCTTCCATCTATGCATTTAATATTCCTTCCATGTCCTATTACTTACAAAGCTTTAGCAATATTATCTTGAATAGTAACCCATGTTGA
>NW_008335578.1:110390-133024 GCF_000622305.1 Nannospalax galili | reverse complement strand
TTCTACAATTTTGTTTCAGTCAGTGTTTGCTATATACACATATTAAAATATCACACTGAACTTCATGATTATGTATGATGAATCCATAATGAAAATAAAGAAATTAAAACATCAATGTAGTAGAAAGGAGAATAGATGTCACCAGAGGTGAAGAAGGGCGAGGGGGGAGGGGACCATGGATAACAAACACCAAAGAACAGCTATGTAGGAGGAATAACTTCTAAGGAGTTGTGGAGTTACAGTTCATGGTTTGACATCCATAATTATAATCATATGAAAAACCATAAAATTACCTTTAAAATGCTGTGCTCTTTTCCCATATTTTCAAACTTTGTGATATTCAAATGTTCACATGAATAGACACATACACCGATGAGTACTGTATTTAACAATGAATGTTTCATTTCTTTAATGTCAGACATCTCACCCTTGGGGATGAGCATGTGTGTATGTGTCATGTGTGTGTGTGTATATATATGTGCATGTTTGTACATGCAAATGTGTCTGTGTGAGTGTGCATGTGTATGAGCATGCATCTGTGTGCATGTTTGTTCATTCCCTCTCCCATCAGTTATCTGCCTTCTAGATCTATAGAAACGTTCTCTGTTTAGAGGAGAAGTTAGGATATACTTGGTAAGGCAAGTCATGATAACTATCACTTGAGCATTTCTGTTTCAGACACTATTATAAGTGTTTTCACTTACTTTATGCATACTATAAGTTGTGAGATATGGGCTGTCATTATTCACATAACAGAGTGGCAATTGAAGAAGAGGTAGTAGAGGTCTGAGGAGCAAAGGGTAGGAAAAGCCTGAGAGCAAACGGACTAAGGAAAGGAGCATGACAGACAGACACCATTAAAGCTTCCTTCGTCTGAGTGGCCACAAAGAAGAGTGAGGTCAGGCCTCGCCCGTAAAAATCACATTTTACACTGCTGATATAGATCCATGGATGCTCTGGTGTTTATTCATGGTTTTATTGGCTATGAACTGTCTTGCTTTAAAAGTAGAATGGCACTTGGACCAGGAAAACCTTACTCTATCCAACCTGTATGTTTGAGATCACAATTGCTCTTTTGTTACTGGTCTTCTTAGAGATAGGGTAGTGTGAACAGCCTGAAACTGCCAATCCTCCTGCTTCAGCCTTCCCTGTGCTGGGTGTTGGGTGAACTACAGGCATGCTCTAATCTGAGTGACTAATTTAGTATACTAGTTTTTCTCCTTTTTTCTAAATTAGTATACTACTTTTATTACATTAAAGAATTAGAAGAGGAATTTGATTTTTCCAACAAAAGAATTGATAAATGTTTGAAAGGAAAATGTCGATTTCCTGATTTAAACATGAAATATTATATACATGTATTGATTTGTCATACTATTCCACATTAATGTGTGAAGTTACTATCTATTAATAAAACAGTGCCGAAGCCTGGCATGCACTAGTTCCTGAGTCCCTTACGCAACATTGCAGAAAAATAATTTTGCCACAAAATACAATAGTCACAGTAAATACATCAATTTTTGGAAAAAAAAAGTATTTTTAAAAATCTCACAAACTCATTGCATTAAAGGAAAACACTATACCTATACCAGCTTTATTAGCACTCTCATCCTGTATTTCTGTATAATGCATAAACACATAAAATTTACATTTGACATTGTACATGCATAAGTGTTAACACATGTATTGGTATATGTATGAATACATAAAAATATATACATATTAATACACTTTAAACTTGTGTACGAATAGGGTCCCATGCCCGCTCTAAATTCTTGATATATTTGGTATAGTATTATTTTCTAGCATGTCTACCTTTTTATAATTAATTAACTAATTAATGAAGTGGAGGTGGGAGAGTCACAGCGCATGTGTGAGAGTCAGAGGACAGCTTTCAGGAGTTCTCTCTTCCCACTTAGTGGATTCCAAGGACAAATCTCCGGTCATCAAGGATGGCAGCAGTCTCCTTTACCCACTGAGCCATCTCTCCAGCTTTTTTTTTTACCTTATCAATCAATAATTCTGTCAGATTTTTCTCTAGCAATGGTCTAATGCAGATTAGACATTTTAAAGGATAAATAATATGTTATAACAAGTCCATGCCTCTTCAATTTTTGATGATCTTTCATATTCTTTCTATTAATTTATTAAGTCACTGCTGTAAAAATATTGAGCTGTTATTAAGTTCAAACTGTGGTTTTTGGCTGGAACTTTGTTCCCTAGTGGACATGGAGCAATGTCTGGAGACATTTTTGTTGTCCCATAGGAGTGAAGTCATTTCAGGTGTGAAAGGACACCAACCCCCTCCACACACCTACAAAGAAGGATCTGGCTCAGAATGTCAAATGAGACACTGCCAGCTAGAGAATCTGTGTGCATTCAAGATTTATAGCTGTCTACAGACTGTCTCCCTGGAGTATGGCACCAATTCACCTTTCTCTGAGAAACATTAGACTTGTCTCTCTCTGTTTAAAACTCACAGTCCCAATGAACTTAACAGTTTTTCCTAGGCTGAAGAGTGAGAAATAGATTCCTGGTTATTATCTTAGACTTTAGTGTCTTTGAACAATTATTGATAGATTTCTTCACCATTTTGATAGCCTTATTATGCCCTCATTTATCTAGTGTTATAAGTATTTAAAGATTTTTGGAAATTATTGCTTCTTATGTTGCCGAGATGGCTTAGTAGGTAAAGGTGCTTGCTACCAAGCCCGAGTTTGATTCCAAGAACCTCCTTGGTGGAAGGAGAAAACTGACTCCTGCACACATGTGACCCCCACACACTTGCTGTGGCACACATCCCATCCCCTACAAATAAATAAGGAAAGAAAGAAAGAAAGAAAGAAAGAAAGAAAGAAAGAAAGAAAGAAAGAAAGAAAAGAAAGAAATTAACAAAACCACAAAAACCAAAACCCAATTTTTACTTCTTCAAAAACTTATTTCTGGAACTGGATAGATGGGTCAGTGGTTAAAAGTGCTTGCTGCTCTGGCAGAAGACCCAAGATCAGTTCTGAGCATCCATTTTGGGTGACTCACAACCTCTGTAACTATAGATCCAGAGGCTAGAAGAGGGCTTCTCTTCTAGACTCTGGGCACTGAACTCATGTGTGCAAACCCACACACAGACACACAAATATAGACACAATTAAAACAAAAACTTATTCCTGAGTTTCTTGCCTTAACATGGTTTTAGTCAATATGAATTTAATAAAAACTTTCTAGATGTTCATATGTAATGAATTCTGTGCTTTTAACAGAAGTCTTTCATCCCTGATAAGATGAATGAGGTAGAAAACTGCATTTTCTTCCAAATTACAATCTTTTCTAAATAAATCACATGCAACCTTGCTACATGCTAAATGTGCACACACTGAAACTTTATTTCTGATTCATTCAACAAATGATAATGAAACATAAAACATTTAAGAACATTACAAAAACTTCTGTATTATATTTTAATACTTTAAGTCCTCTTTCAAGGAATAATTAATCCATGTTGCTATCTTTAACTTGTCCCTGTTTTATATCTTGTTTCTGTTAGGATTTTTTTGTTACACTAGATATGGAACTCAGGTGTATGTAAATGCAGGGGAAGTGCCCTGATTCAGTTAGTCCTTGAGGCTCTCTCAATTTAAACAAAAAAGTGTTTATAAACAACGCTATTGAATATTATTTGATTATCTCTACATACTTTAATTACATGACTTCTCCATTTTATTGATTTTATTTCCATGTAATTGCCTATATATTTGTATACTTTTGTGAAAATACAAATGTTAATAAAGCATGTGAAGTCTCTACTAGTGTGATCTTGCATTATAATGGCATAGACTGAACACATGAAATAGATGATAAGGATATCATAACCTTAGACATAATTTATAGGAACTAAAAAGATACATTTGTTGTGAGTATGCATACTTTTGTAGAAAAATGATTACAGATTTACCCAGGGACAGTTTTTTTTTCATGTTGGATGAAGAAGAAACAGTGTGTCTACATAATTTCTTTTAAAAAGAAATGAAGGAACTGGAAAAATAGTGCAGAGTTAGAGTACTTACTTTGTATGAATGAGGCCCTGAGTTCAGTCTTTAGCTTCACAAAATCAAACAAGAATGGGATGGTACATTTTCTAAGAATTATATTTTAAAAAAGAAATGAAAATATAAGCCCCAAGAACAACAAAGAAAATATATTGCATGAGATGATCTTTGATCAATACTGGATCATACTGAAATCAACTGGTCAAGTGAGTATAGAGCAGACACAGGGAAAGCATTCTCTTGATTCATAGGAAAACATGCCCACCATGGTTGTAGCTTGTGCATCTTCTGTTGTGAATTATTGATTTACTCCCATTGGTCATTATTGTCTAGGGATCACTTTTCTAGAGGACATTTGAAACCACAAAAATGTCACTATTTATGACTTTGGATTAATGTATTTTTTCAAAGGTTTGTTTGTTTTATTTATTTTTTATTTATTATGTCTATTTTATGTGTATGAGTGTATTGCCTGCATGTATGTGGGTGCACCCATGTCGTGCAAAGCCCCAGAGGTCAGAAGAGGGCTTCAGATTCCCCTGGAACTGGAGTTAAGTATGGTTCTTAGCCGCAATGTGGGTGCTGGGAATCGAATCCGGGTCCTCTGCAAGACTGGTAAGTGCTCTTAACTGCTGAGCCATCTCTCCAGCCCCAGGTTTATTTTTAATCATGTGTATATATGTGCACTTGTGTGTGGGTATGTGCACATGTGAGTATAGGTATCCGCAGAGGCCAGAAGAGGGCATCTGAATCCCTGGGCTTGGGTTACAGGAGGTTGTGTGCTGCCTGATATGATGCTAGGAAAGCAGCAAGTGCTCTTAACTGCTGAGCCATCCCTCCAGCCCCTGGATTCATTTATTTCTGCCTATTACTTTTTCAGGGGATACAAGAGCTAGAATGTTGGTTGGAATTTTGTTAGAACCCAAAGACCTTACTCTTTTCAGTCTCTCATGCAGTTGCCTGGATCTATCGCTCATTTCACCCTTGTGTCCATTTTATTCCTGCTTATCACCCTGTTTTCACATAAATGTGTGTATGTGCTTACTTAAAGGAAACAAGAAACTTAGCAAATTTAGCCCCAAGGTCATTTGTAGAGTGGAAATTCTAGGCACTATTCTGCAGTAAGGAAAGATGACATGCCCTCACATTGTTTGTTGTAGACACTATTGGCCTAATTACTGTGGGTAGATCATAGCAATCATACCTGGCAACAAAGACTCAGATGCCATGGCAGGATAGTGGCAATGTGCACAGTCCATGGGGCCAGGCTGCCTGGAGTGATGCATTCAATGTGATTCTTATAATACAGAGTGAGAACTCAACAGTCATTCATAGTAGGCAGGGCAATCATTTCAATCATTGGATGCCTGTGCAGCAAGATTAATAAGGTGTGAATGACAGTCACCCTGTGTCTTACAGTTTCTGCCCCAGCAGGGTGGCCGCCTTATCCTTAACTCTTGGTGAAATAATCTCTCATTGCTTCCCTTTCTCTTGCCCCTCACACTGAGGCCTTGATGGCCCCAAACATTTTAAACAGGCACCTGCTTCAGGGCCTTTCCACTGGCCATTCCTTCTGACAGGTGAAAGTTTCTAAGACAATGTCCTGACTCACACATTTTCTTCTTTTCTTCTCCTCCTCACCCTCTTCCTCCTCATTATTCTAATTGTACAAAATTATAAATTTTATTATGATTCATATAAGTACATCATGTACTTTAGAAAACGTTATTTTTAACATTAATTCAGTGTTGGGGGCGTGTACAGAGGTCAGAAAACAATTTGTGGAGGTTAGTTCTCTCCTTCTACTATGTGTGTCCTTTGCATCAAACTTAGGTTGTCAGGTTGGCATTCTCTGCTTAGATCAACGTCTCTGCCAGCTGCCTTGGCATCCATAAAAATGAGCATTTCTAGGGGTTGAAGTTAAAGATTAGTGGAAAGTATGCTTAGTATGCCCATGGCTGGGGTTGCACCCCCACACTGCACATATACTTCCTATATACCCACTATTATACACATTTTTCCTTTTAGCATCCTCACTGTCTTTCATGTCATGTCAGTATTTATTTTTGAGTTTTACTGAACTATAATTAATTTTAAAAGTCCAGATGTATTTAGCACGTAGAATCTGGTTAGTTTGCATGTGAAAATACATGTTTACACATGAAATGTAATACACAGATGATTCCCTTATCTACTAACTTCTTTGTCATTTACCTGCAGAAACTTCTGGGTTCCGGTAGTCTCTTGTGCTGTGTGCTATACCTGGAACAGAGTCAGCAGTCACTGCATAGTCCTCAACTATAGGAAATAATTTCTTATTAAGTCATGCAGTGATATGCATGACCTCTAAGGGAAAAGACTTGGTGTGGGACAGGGATTCTCAGTCAGTAATGGCTTCAGAGATGCCTGACAAGGAGCCGGTCCACGGATAAAATGAACTTAATGTATTTGATATAGTATATGAATTACATCATTTTATCCTTCTCAGTGGTGTCAATTTACACAAATATTTCTCATGTCATTTTTTTTCTCATAGTGACAGGCAACACATGGAACCAGAGAACAATACAAGAATTTTAGAATTTGTTCTATTGGGCTTTTCAGAGGATCCGGACCTGCAGCCTGTTGTGTATGGCCTTTTCCTCTTCACGTACTTGATTACTGTGCTGGGGAACCTGCTCATCGTCCTGGCCATCGTCTCAGACTCCCACCTGCACACCCCCATGTACTTCTTCCTCTCCCACCTGTCCTTTGTGGATGTCTGCTTCACCTCCACCACAGTCCCAAAGATGCTGGTGAATATTCAGACGAAAAAAAGAGTCATTAGCTATGCAGGTTGCATCACTCAGATGTACTTTTTTCTGGTTTTTGTGGAGTTGGACAACTTCCTCTTGGCCGTGATGGCCTATGACCGGTTCGTGGCCATCTGCCACCCTCTGCATTACACTATCATCATGAGCCACCGGCTCTGTGGATTGCTAGTTCTGGTGTCCTGGATCATGAGTGTCTCGCATGCCTTGTTACAAAGCTTAATGGTATTGCGGCTGGCCTTCTGCACAGACTTGGAAATCCCACATTTTTTCTGTGAACTGAATCAGGTGGTCCAGCTCACCTGTTCCGACACCTTTCTTAATGATGTGGTCATGTATTTCGCCCTTGTGCTGTTGGCTACTGTTCCCCTCTCTGGCATCCTTTATTCTTATTCCAAGATAGCGTCCTCCATACGCGCAATCTCCTCAGCTCAGGGGAAGTACAAGGCGTTTTCCACTTGTGCATCTCACCTCTCTGTAGTCTCCTTGTTTTACTGCACAGGTCTTGGTGTTTACCTCAGTTCTGCTGCAACCCACAGCTCACACTCCAGTGCAACAGCTTCAGTGATGTACACTGTGGTCACACCCATGCTAAACCCTTTCATCTACAGTCTGCGGAATAAAGATGTAAAAAGAGCCCTGAAAAGGGCCTTCGGTGGGAAACTATGAGCAGTCCCTTTTACCTGGGGTGGAGAAAATAACCATTTTTTTCAGGGTCAAAACCTCAAAGTTAGAAGCTTAGATTCTGGGATCGTATGGTGGAAGTAGAATGTGTTCCTTTTATTTCCTGGTTTGCATTGCTCTGACTCCAACCTCACTATACACTGTAAGAAGCTTTTTTAAGTGTCTACTCTTTTTTTATATTCAACACATTTTTCGTCTGTTGTCCCAAATTTCCAAATATGGTCTAAACACTGGGTGAGAAATATTTGGAAATTCACATTCACATTACCATAAGCTTGCATTTTATTTTAAGAGAAAATTTATTGATTTAAGAATTTCATGCAATTAATTTTTATGATAGTCACACCTCCTCCCGTATCTACACCCTCACCCTACCAACTCTCATCTCCCATCCTCGAATTTGGTCTTCTATAAGCACATGAGAAACCCCTCTATCTACAAAACACATCTGAGCTGGGAACCAGAGAGATCATAGCTCATTAGTGTCGGATCTATAAGTCTTCTTGTTTAAAAATTTTTATTGAGCTTTTGAAATTTTATACAACAGTTCTTAATCCAATTTAGGCCCCCTCCGCAGTCCATACCCCTTCATCTCCCGACTGGATCTCACGTGTTCTGCCATACACGTTAAGTCCTACCCAGTCAAGCATTTGTACCCAGATGATGTCCTTTCCTTCAATGTAAATTTGTTTTTTGTGTTTTTTTTTTTTTTTCGGTCTTTTTGTCCTGGAACTCTCACTAGGCTGGCCTTGAACTCACAGAGATCCATCTGCCTCTGTCCCCTCCCCCCTAGAGCCCCCTAGAGTGCTGGGATGAAAGGCATGAGCCTCTATGCCAAGCTATAAATTTGTCTTCTTACACACAGGTGTGCAAAAGTAAGGCTCCACTCCCTTTCCTTTCTACGCGGTTCTGGGTCAAAACACAGTCAGGTTTCTTGGAATTGGATTTCCATTCTTAATTTCTGTTTCCCTTTCTCACTGTTTAGGGATGTCAGTAGGCATTTCTCTACCCCCTACCCCAAGTAGTCAGAAACATTTTCGTTTTCCTCATCAAAGCTAGTTATTCAGGGCCCTTGCTTCACGCGATAGCGTTACAAACTGTCATTTAGTTTATTTTATGAGATCTGTAGGCGTCTCAGATTCCTATTGCTGTTGAGGACTATAGCCAGATCTTGACAGCAACTGGGTGGTCAGCCAAGCGTGGGTGCCATCAGGGATTGAGGGTGGGCAGGCCAGCTGAACTTGCATTTCATGATACTGTGCCTTGTGCTTAATTCCTTTCAGCAGAGCGACTGGCTCTTAAAAGTAATTTTTTCCAACATGAGATATATTATGTTCAGTATTTTTTTTCATTTTACAGAAAGAAACTCTGAAAATTAAAAAGTACACCTAACAATTGTGTATGTGTGCCTTGAAGGGAAATCTGAGACCATAATTTTTCTCCTCTGCCATCGTTCTCTATACATCACTACAGCAACTGGCCTCCACATTGCAGGCTTTACTATACTGGTGTGCTTTATAATTGCTGACTGGAACCTTTAACAGTACATTAATTCAATTTTTGATTGACACATAGTCTTTGTACCTATTTATGGGCACATAATGTAGTGAGTCAAGTCAGGGTAACTAGCATGTACATCATTTTGAACATTAATAATATTTTAATGATGAAGGGCCTGGCATGGTGGCACATGTCTTTAATCGCAGCACTTGGGTGACAGAGACAGGCAGATCTTTGTGAAACTGAGGCCAGCCTGGTCTACATACCTAGTTCCAGGACAACTGGAGATAAAGGGAGACCCTGCCTCAAAAAGTAATTTTTTTAGATGATGAATATATTTAAAAGTTCTTTCTTCTGACAATTTTGATATATGCTATCATTGTTAGCCACATTCACTCTGTTACGTATTAAACACCACAACCTATTCCATCTAAGTAGAACACAATCTCTTCTTTAGGGTCTTCTGTTTCTTTCAGCATCCATGAGAAAAAGCAAAAGAGGTATGATAGCTATGTACTTCACCATTGTTTACGGGCAGATATTTTTGTTTCTAGAACAAGGCTTCCTAATCTTTTTCCACTTGAGATTCCTTTAGTCTAAGAAAATTTTGTTTTGTTTTGTTATATTTTATTTTACTTTTTAATTTTTACAAAAACTTTATTAAGAATTTCACACATACATTTATATATAAATATATATATGGTATTTTGATCAAATCCATGCCCACTCCCTCCCTTCCAACATTCCTGAAGAGGTAACCCTAAAATCTTTTAAGGATTAGATACAAACTCCTAAATACTTTTGACATTTTTGGCCTTTGGAACAGAGTATGTTGCTACCAGGCCCAAGGACATTTTGGACTTTTAGCCAAGAAACTGACTACTTTTCTTTGGGGTCTTTTTACCCTAACTGCCTAGCCAATTCCGACCTCCTATTCTTATCACACCATCCTCTGAAGGGGTTACCCAAACTGCCAATAGGGAATAGGGATTCAGACCACTCTGGCTTCTTCCATGCTGAACAGGGATGCAGGGTGAGGTAATTGGAGTACTCCTTCAGTGGGTTCATCTAAAAGACTCCCAAACTGCATAACTCTTGTCTCTAAGGGAAGAAGAAAGTCCTTGAATCATGAATAAGAGATGTGAAGAAGAAGTAAAGGTAAGAGTCATTAGCATTACAAGTTCTAGACAGAGAACTAGAAAAAAGTCAGAACAGGGCAATTTTCAAATGTTCATATGAAAGTCCATTGGAGTTTCTTGGCAAGGGCTTCCAAAAACATCCCTCTATTGGGTTTTTCTTCATTTTCTTTTGTCTTCCAGGGCTGACTAGTTGTCTGGGAAGAGTGGCTGGATACTCAGGTGAGGGTCCAGCGACCCTGCTTGGCACTCCTTTAATGAATGAGCACAACTGTCAACAAGCCCAGTTCTGATTTTGTTTGGTGATCAGGCTCAGCCGAAGTCATGATGCTGGTTGTTTCATGCAGAAGGGACTGCTGTATAGCATCATCTTTTTAAAAAGACCTGGAATTTAAAAGGATTTGGTGCTAGGAGCCACATATGAGGGAGAACATACGTCATTTGTTTTTCTGAGTCTGTGTCACTTCACTTACTATAACAGTTTCTAGATCCATCCATTTACCTGCAAATTTCATTATTTCATCTTTTTTACTGCTGAGTAAAACTCCATCGTATATATGAACCACATTTTTGTTAACCACTCATCAGTTGAGGAACACTTAGGTTGCTTCTATCTCATAGCTATTGTGAAAAGGGCAGCAACAAACATGAATGCGCAAGTGTCTCTACAATAGGATGAGTCTTTTGGGCATATGCCAAGGAGTGGTATAACTGGGTCATATGGTAGGGTCATTTTTAGTTTTTTAAGAGTTCTCACACTGTTTTTCATAGAGATTGCACAAGCTTACAATCCCACCAGCAGTGAATGAGCGTTCCTCTTTCTCCACATCCTCACCAGCATTTGGTATCCTTTGTTCTCTTGATCCTAGCCAGTCTGATTGGGGTAAGGTGATAGTGGTTTTAATTTGCATTTCCCTGATTGCTAGTAATGTTGAACACCTTTTAAGATGCTTCTTAGCCATCTTCACTTCTTCCCCTGAGAACTCCTTGTTCAGCTCCTTAGCCTATCTTTTAACTGGGTTACATCCTTTCTTGATACTTTGTTTCTTGAGTTAGTTATATATTCTGGATGTTAAACCTCTGTCAGACGTGTCACTGATGAAGATTTTTATCCATTCTATGGGTTTTCTCTTCACTTTTTTGATTGTTTCTTTTGCTGTACAGAAGAAGCTTTTTAGTTTAACGAGGTCCCACTTATTGATTGCAGACCTTAATTCCTGAGCATCTTCTGCCTGATTTAGAAAATTCTTTCCTACACCTGTATCCTGTAAGTTGCTGCCCATATTTTCTTCTAATATTTTCAGTGTTTCCAGTTTCACATTGAGGTCTTTGATCCATTTGGAGTTGACTTTTGTGCAAGGTGAAAGATAAGGATCTAGTTTCATTCTTCTACAGGTGGAGATCCAGTTTTGCCAGCACCATTTGTTGAAGATGCTGTCTTTCCTCCATTGCGTGTTCTTGGCACCTTTGCCAAATATCAGGTGGCTGAAATTGTGTGTACTCAGGTTTGGATCTTCAATGATGTTCTATTGATCTACGTGTCTGTTTTTGTGCCAATTCCATGCTGTTTTTATGACTATGGCTCTGTAGTATACTTTGAGATCTGGTATAGTAATCCCCCCAGCATTGCTCTTTGTGCTCAGGGTTGTTTTGGCTATCCCGGGTCTTTTGTGCCTCCATATGAATTTAAGGATGGGTTTTTTTCTAATTCTGTGAAGTATGTCATGGGGAATTTTAATGGGATTGCATTGAATCTATATATTGCTTTTGGTAGGATAGTTATTTTAACAATATTTATTCTTCCAATCCATGATCATGGGAGGTCCTTTCATCTCCTGGTGTCTTTCACAATCTCTTTGTTTAATGATTTAAATTTTTCATTGTAGAGATCTTTGGTGTCTTTGGTCAGATTTATTCCAAGATATTTTAATTTTTTGCAGCAATTGTGAATGGGAGCATTTCCCAGTATTCTTTCTCCAATTGCTTGTTATTGGTATGTAGAAAGGCTACTGATTTTTGTAGATTGATTTTATAACCTGCCGCTATACTGAAAGAGTTGATCAGTTATAGGAGTTTTCTGGTGGAACTTTTGGGATCTCTTAGTTATAGTATCATATCATCTGCAAAAAGTGATAGTTTGACCTCTTCTTTTCCAATTAGTACTCCTTTAATTTCCTTCTCCTGTGTTACTGCGCTAGCAAGAGGTTCAAGCACTATTAAAGAGAAGTGGAGATAGTGGACAGCCTTGTCTGATTCCTGGTTTCAATGGGATTGCTTCCAGTTTTTCTCCAATTAGAATGATGTTGGCTGTGGGTTTGTTATGTATAGCTTTAATTATGTTGAGGTATGTTCCCTCCAGTCCAATTCCCTCTAGGACTTTGAACATAAATGCACGCTGAATTTTGTCAAAAGCCATTTCTGTATCTATTGCTATGACAATGTGTTTTTTGTCTTTGAGTCCGTTTATATGATTAATGACATTTATTGACTTGTATATATTGAACCATCCCTGAATCTCTTGGATAAAGCCTACTTGATCATGGTGAATGATCTTTCTGACGTGTGTCTGTATGTGGTTTGCAAGTATTTTGTTGAGAATTTTTGCATCTATGTTCATTAAGGATATGGGTCTATAGTTTTCTTTTTTGGGTGTGTTTTTGCCCAGTTTGGGTATTAGAGTGATGCTGGCTTCATAGAAGGAATTTGAGCTCTCCATCTGTTTCTATCATTTTGAATAATTTAAGTAGTATAGGTTGGAGGTCTTCTTTAAATGTCCAGTAGAATTGTTCTGTAAATTCATCTGGGTCTGGGCTTTTTGTAATTGGGAGGCTTTGTATTACTGTTTCAATTTCCTTATATGATATGGGTCTGTTTAAACTGTTGATCTCTTCTTGGTTTAACTTGGGAGGTTCCCAGGATTTCAGATATCCATCCATTTCATTTATACTTTCAGATTTAGTGGCCTATAGGTTTTAAAATATTCCCTTATAATGGTTTGGATTTTTGGGGATGCCTGTTGTGATGTTTTCCCTTTCATCTCTGATTTTGTTGATTTGGATTTGCTCTTTCTTTCTTTTGGTTAACTGGGCTAGCAGTCTATTAATCTTGTTTACCTTTTCAAAAAACCAGCTCTTATTTTTCTTGACTCTTTTTATTGTTTTCTTTGTTTCTATTTCATTAATTTATGCTCTGATTTTTGTTATTTCTTCTCTTCTGCTGGGTTTGGATCATTTGTTCTTGCCTTTCCAGTGCCTTGAGTTGCAGTGTTAGGTCATTTATTTGGGCTCTTTCCATTTTTTTAATGTAGGCACTTAAAGCTATAAACTTCCCTCTTTGGTTGTTTTGTGTTGTATTGTCCTTTTCATTGAATTCCAGGATTCTTTTATTTCTTTCTTAATTTCTCTTTTGACCCACTCATTGTTTAGGAGTGTGTTGATCAATCAACACGAGTTCATGTAGTGACTAGGGCTTTGGCCAGTGTTGATTTTGAGCTTCATTGCCTTGTGGGCTTTACAAATGCATGGAATTATTTCAATATTTTTGTATTTGTTGAGGTTTGTTTTGTGGCCCAGTATGTGGTCAATCTTTGAAAAATTTCCATGAGATGCTGAGTAGAAAGTATATTCTTTTGTATTTGGTTGGAATAATCAAAGGATATCTGTTAGGTCCATTTGATGTATGGTATCATCTAATTCAGATGTCTGTCTCTGTATTCATTTTCCAGTTGTCCTAATGGAGACAGTGGGGTATTGAAGTCCCCTACTATTACTGAGTTGGGATTAATCTGTGTCTTAAAGTGATGTGGTGTTGTTTTTATGAATTTGGGTCCACCAGAATTTGGTGCATATATGCTAAGGATTGCAATATCTTCTTTGTTAACTGTTCTTTGATCAGAATGAAGTGACCCTCCTTATATCTTCTGATTAGTTTTACTTTGAAGTCTATTTTGTCAGATATTAGAATTGCAACCCCTACTTCTTAGTGCCATTTGCTTGGAATATTCTTTTCCATCCTTTTACCTTAAGGTATTGCCTTTCCTTGAAGGTGAGATGGGTTTCTTGCAGACAGCAAAGAGACTGATTTTGTTTCTTAATCCATTTGCTTAGCCTGTGTCTTTTGACTGGGGAGTTCAGTCTATTGATATCTAAGGTTATTATTGAAAGGTGTGTATTGGTTGCCATCATTTTGACTGCTGTTTGTATTCTCTGTGTAATTTTGTGTTTCCTAGATTATAACTTTATTTCCTTTTGTTGCCCTTAGGGTAGACTTATTTTTCTCTCTTCTCTCTGTATTGCTTCAAGTATTCTTTGGAGGGCTGGTTTTGTGGACATGTATTCTTTCAGATTATTCATGTCATGGAAGAGTTTTCTTTCAACTGTAGTAGACAACTATAATAGACATTTTTGCTGGGTATAATATTCTGGGCTGGCATCTATTGTCATATAGAACTGGAAATAGCTTGGTCCATGCTCTTCTGACTTTCATAGTTTGCATTGATAAGTCAGCTGTAATTCTGGTGGGATTTCCTTTGTATGTGACTTATTTTTCTTTTGTTGCTTTCAGTGTTCTCTCTGTTCTGTACATTTAGTGTTTTACTATGATATGTCATGGGGAGTTTCTTTTCTGATCCTGTCTTTTTGGTGTTCTATGTGCTTCCTGTATTTGTATGGTGATATCATTCCTTAATTTTGGGAAATTCTCTTTTACAACCCTGTTTAATATCTGGTCAACACCATTAACCTGAAATTCTTCTCCTTCCTCTTTTCCTATGATCCATAGATTTGGTCTTTTCATGGTGTCCCACATTTCTTACATAGTCCACACCTGTGTTTTTTTAAATTTTCCATAATCTTTGCTTGAGTATTCCAATTCTTCAACTTTATCCTCCAGTGCTGATACTGTTTTCCATTTATTCATATTCTGTTTTCCATTTCATTCATTCTAGAGGTGAGGCTTTCCCCTGTTGTTGACTTATTGAATTTTGCACTTCCTTCTTCATTTCTTCCTGAGTTTTCTTCAATGTTTCTATCTCTTTTGTGAATTCATTCAGAAGTTTATCCCTATCTTTTTTTAGCTCTTTGATTAGTTTCTTTGTGTGTTCTTTAAATTCGTTGAATTCCTTGATTGTGTTTATAATTGTTCTTTTAAATTTTGTATCTTGGGGTTCCTCAGGGTGATTCTCATTTTAATATACTTCTGTAGAACTGGTGGGTTTTGTTGGGGACATATTTTCTGTTTTAGCTTTCCATTTTATTATTGTTTAGTTGTGATTTTGGCATATGAATTTCTTTTGTTGTTTATGATTATGAGATGAGAATTAAGTTGAAGTATGCTTCTGTTTGTATTATCTGGGTGCCTAGATCCTTTCTTTGTTGGTTATGTAAAGCTGGTTGGTACAGGGTTCAGGTTCTCTCAGGTTTATTTGGAGGGAACTGATGGCTGGATATCAGCTATTCAGGGGTACCCACAGAAGCCCAATTCAGGTTCCAGTCAGGTACACTCAGGCTTCCTTCACCACATGGAGGCAGGATCCAGGCTCTCTTAGGCAGTCCTGTGCATTGTCAACCCTATGCCATAGGCAAGAGCAGGGCCAAAACTCAGCACTCTCTAGTGGTCTGCTGAAATCCCAGCCTTAGCCACCAAAGCCAGATCTGCCCTGGGGCCTTGGGAGGAGTCTCACAAAATCCCAGGTTTAGGGGAATGGTACAGTGCAAATTAAGGGAAGCTCACCACCAGGTGGAAGCAGGATATTGGGGCTGTTAGGCTGTCCCCTGGGTTCTCAGGCCCTCTGGTAGTTGGAGGCCAGAGGGAGGCCAGTACCCAGCACACTCTGGTGTTCTGCTGAGCTTCCAGCAGCTACCCCCATGGAAGAGGTCTGAAGTCTAAGAAATTTTTTACATGACTACAGATATATAGGTATATAAAGTAGGAATATAACTAAAATATTTACTGGTAAAAATTATAAAGAAATGTATTTTAAAGAGTGTTTTGATGTACATGCAATTTCATCATTTATTCACATTTGCATACCAATGAAAATGTACTGATTTGATAATGCTGAAGAATGATAGCAGAATACTAAACGTCTTTCTTTTGTAATTAAACCATCAGAAACCTCAGTATGTACAGTAGAAATACTGTAGTTCATAAAAGCCACTGGTTTGTAATTCAAGATAAGATGTTTCAGGCAGCATTTTTGGCAATATGTGGTGTGATACCATGTACAGTACAAAGTGTGAGTGTTGTGTTTTTGGAGCCAAAGTTGCAGTGAAAACTGCCAGAAACACTCAGATTCATTCTGTGTTTGATTTTGCATTAATTTTTGATGATTTCATGTCCAGAAATATTTTATTGTTGAAAAAGTCTTGCAACTCTCTCATTCAGTTATTCAAACCCATATGAGGTCAGGACTCTCTTCATTTTAAGAAGTTTTACTGCAGACAACAGTTTTGAAGTGATAAGAATACATAAATATTCAATGGAGTAGGGGTTCTTAGTGGCCAGGAACTGGGAAAGAACTGAAGTCATATAGCCTTAATAGGTCAACACTAGGGATCTTCCTTCTTTTCTATTTCTCCTCACCTCTCTCTTCTCCTCCTTTCCCCTCACTTCCCTTTGCCTTCCCTCCTTTTCTCATATCAATTCCTCCTCTTATTGCTTCCATACAAAGACTGAATCTTATTGTGGAGCCCAAGCTGGACTCAACACATAATTCTCTTGCCACAACCTACCTAGAGTTGGGATAATATGTATGCACCTGGCTAGACTGTTATTTCTCATATATACAAGCTAACCCACAATTATTAATAGATGGAAGGATTTTAAAATAGTAAATTAAGAAGTTAATAGTACACAGAAAGCTTTTCTAAGATTTTTGTCTTATCTAGAAAATGTGGTACATGTACACAGGGTATTTATCCAACCACAAACCAAGTGGAACTGAGCATCATCAGGCTGAGTGAAACAAGCCAGGTTCACAAGGGCAATTATTGCATGTTTCTTCTCATACATGGAATACAGAAAACAATATAAAAGTAAAAGGACTCCCTCACGCAACAGAAGGCAATGAACATAGAAGACCACAAATGACCAAAGCATAGAGAATAAGTCTTCAGAGTGTCTGCAGACAGGACTCCTATATTAAACTTCACACACCTAGGGCTCAGGGATCATTGCAGAGGAGAGGTCAGAAAGATTGTAAGAGCCAAGGAAGGAGGTGCATGACTATATGGAAACAGAGTCTTACAGGTTCCTGGGACCGTTCTCATATGAACCTACAGCAATGGTGTCAGCATGCACAAGAAAGACCCCTGCAAACGGAAGCAGGCAAAAACCCAACATAGAACTGGGGAAATGGGCAGCAGGTCCCTACCTTAGACAAAGAACTTTTGGCTGCTGATTACTGCTAGGTGAGGGAGAGTTGATCTTTAAGAAAGAGACTCTAGATAGGCTGACTAGACCCCAGTGGATGAACTTTCCCTGAGAGACTTCTGGGTATACTAACTTGATTCCATAGGCCTTAACATATAAGACAGAATGCATGAAATCCAGTGTGGGGATCTATGGTGGAGTCTGGGTTGGGGAGAGGGTATAAATATGATTAAAATGTTTTATATGAAATTCACAAAAATTCAATAAAAAATATACATTAAAAAAGTAAAAGTGGTCCTCTTTCCGCCGTCTTTCCATGCCACCATCATGGTGCGATAAGAGAAGAGAAGCAAACGCCAGGTCCTCATCAGGCTGTGCTCCAAAGTCATCATCTGCTTCCTGACTGTGATGATGAAGCATGGTTAGTTACATTGGCAAATTTGAAATCACTGATGATCACAGAGCTGGGAAAATTGTTGTGAACCTCTTGGGCAAGTTAAACAAGTGTGGCGTGATCACCAGATTTGACATGCAGCTGAAATACCTAGAAAAGTGGCAAAATAATCTGCTCCCATATGATCAGTTTTGTTTCATTATACTGAAAACCTTAGCTGGCATCGTGGTCCATGAAGAAGCAAGGCAAAAACACACAGGAGGGAAAATCCTGGGATTCTTTTCCTAGCAATGTAAAACATACGTATAAATAAAATGCCTCAGTGGGGGGAAAAATAGTAAAAGTAAGATGCATTAGTTACTTTTCTGTTGCTATGATGAAACAACATAACCAAAATTAACATGGTAGAAAGACTTTATTTGGGGCCATGATTCCAGAGGAAGAGTCCATCATGGCAGGAAAGGCATGGCAGCAGACAGCTACATCAGGAAGTTGAGAGATCACATCTTCAACCACAGACAAAGTAGAGAGAGAAAACTCGGTCCACTGCCTTGTTCTGCCTTCATGAGCATGTGTGCGTGCATGCACGCACACACACACACACACACACACACACACACACTAAAATCTTTTTAAAAAAGAATGGTAATAGAGGAAATTATTATTGTTGAACTATGTTATATACATGTATGGAATGTCATAATGAAGCCATTACTTAATGTTTGCTGTGTCTTTATATCATTTTAGACAATATTGGATTTGTCTCTTTAAAATTTATTTCCCCCTTTGCTCCTAAAATCCCCTCACTTTCTCAGTTGTATTGTTTGTTATTATTTACACTGAGATTTTTTGATGTATAAAAATTCATTTAAATATTACATGAGAAATCAACTCTTTGATAAGATATCAGCTGTCACACTTAATGATTAGCTGTTGAAAAAAGACAATTGTTTCTCCTGGGCTGTAGATATGAACCTTTCCTGGTATGAATGTAACTACATTCCTATTCTGAACTCTTAGAGAATGCCTTTTCAGATCTGGCCTTTACTCAGTTTGGATATTAAAAACTTATCTGTTGAGTATACCCTCAGGACTGTGAGAATAATTTGGAGAAGAGTAAACTTATCTTGAAGGAACTCACTGTTTAATCTGGGGATGTGAATAAAATTGAATCAAAATGTGTACTCTGTAAGATAGTTAAATTTTAGACTGTAAGGAATTCTGGAATACACAATTGTTAGGTTATTATAATATCCTTTATCTCTGTTGGATCTTGAGCTACTCTGTACAGGTACATTTTTCAAGTAATTGAAACTTATCTTGATATTTTATTTTGATTTGGATTAAATTTTGATATACACCGTAATCTTTTCCTGAATGAAAATCTTTCAATGATGTGTTACGGTCTCTTGTTCTCTTCCTCCTCTTTCTTTGTACCTGCTCCTCCTCCCTTTCCTTCCTCTTCATTTTTAATGTTTGAGAATTTCACATATGCATGACCAAATACCCTCTCTATTCCCTCCCCAGCAATTCCTTCTCTATCCCTCCATCACTTTCCCCTCCCAACTTCATGTGCAGTTTTTTTTTAAACCTACAGAGTCTACTTAGTGCTGCCAGTATGTGCACGGGTGCAGGGCCATTGTATTGGTTACTTTTCTGTTGCTGTGGTACGATGCCATAACTAAGGCAACTTACAAGAAGAAGAGTTTGAGCTTACAGTTCCAGGGTACACAGTGGTGGGGAAGGCATGGTGACATAGGTGGCTGACTAGAAAGCCAAGCAATCCCATCTTTAAATGGGCACAGGAATCAGAGAGTGAGTAGAAAAATCTGTCAAGGGGTAAGAACTTTCTAAGCCTACTCCCAGTGATCTGTTTCCTCCAGCATAGCCACGCCTTCTAAGACCTCCCAAAACAGTACCACTGACTGGGGACAAAATGTCTAAATACTTGGAGCCTATGTGGGACATTCTCATTCAAACCACCACATTCTACTCCCTGTCTCCCATAGGTTTATGATCATATAAAATGCAAAATGCATTTAGTCCATCTTCAAAAAACTCCATAGTCTTTGCCATTTTCAATACTATTCAAAAGTCCAGATTCCAAAGTCGCTTCTGAGACTCAAGGCAATCTCTCAACTGTAAGCCCCTGTAAAATCAAAAGACAATTTTCATATGTACAGTAGAACTGAATACACATTCCTATTCTAAAAGGAAGGAATGGAGGCATAGTGAGGAAATACTGAACTAAAACAAGACTGAAATCCAGTAGAGAAAATACCAAACCCAGAAGCTCCATGTTTGACTCCTGGGACCTTACTCCCAAAGGCCTTAGAAGGCTCAGTTCTTCCAGCTTTGCTTCATGCAGCATACATCTCTCTCTTGGGCTGGTACCACTCCCAATATTCAACTCTCCTTGGCAGATGTCTCATGGCTCTAGCATCTCCACTGTCTTCTTGGAGTCTCCACTGCCAACCAGGTTTCATCTTCATAGCTTCACGCAATGAATGGCTTGTCAGGGTCTTCTTTATGCAGGGATGCCCCTGCTGCAGCCCATCTGGCCCTGGCAGGTGTCTGAAAGTGTGAAAGAAGAACTGATGCCCTCTTCACTCTTGCATCTTTCATGCCTCTGAAGCCAGCATTATGTGAACACACTGCCAAGTTCAGCTGCCAGCCTAGGATGGACCTTGGCCTGCTTCATCTACATTAACAACTTTTTTTAACGAAGTCATTCCCAAGGAGTAGAAAACCCCTTCAGCATTTTCCTTTCACAAGGCTTAGCTGGGTGTGGTCTTGCCCCGGGGGCACTTCTTTCACATTGTTTCAGTGCAAATCTAGGGGCCTCTACTTCAAGGCTTCAATCTCCTCATGAAAGAGCCTCTCCTTCAACTCATTTCTTGGCTCCAATATTATTAAGCTTTGTAGTGCTTTTTTCCTCCAAACTGTACATTTGTAATTTTTGGCCCCACTTGCTCTTTTTCACTGTAGATCTCCATAATATTCACCATTAATGACCACATCATTGGTTCAACATTATTTGTCTTGAAATTTCCTCTGCCAAAGAAATTATTCCACTACTTTTCAACTTAGCCTTAGGGAAGCTCTTAGGCTGTGGGCAGACAGCAGGCAGACGGTTTGCCAAACTTAAGCTGCTGTTTAAGTTCTTGCTCCCCTCTGGAGTTACCTTGCTCTCAAGACTACTTTCTCCCAGGCTCCTACTAGAATGGCCCATTAAGTTCTGCTTACAGCATTCAACCACTTTTCTAGTTCAGATTTCCAAGGTCTTCCATATTCCTCCCAAACCTCACATGGATAGGTTTTTCAACACATTATCTCACTCCTGGTACCAACTTCTGTATTAGTTACTTTGTTGTGACAAAACACCATGATTAAGGGAGCTTACAGAGGGAAGAGTTTATTTGAGTTTATGATTCCAGAGAGATTAAAGTCCCTAAAGGTGGGGAAGACATACTAACAGAGGTGGATGGAACAGAAAGCAGAGTGGTCACATCTTCAATCAGGCACAGGAAGCATAAGACAACTGGAACTCTGATAAGGCTTAATAAGCACTCTCAAAAGCACACCCCTAGTGACGTGCTTCTTCCAGCATGGCTACACCTTCTAAGACCTCCACCAGCCTAGGTACACCTTGTCCCTGACATCTGTTTCATTCTCACCTCCTTCTCAAAGACTTTGCTGCCAACAAGACAAGCAAACAATTATAACATATATTATAGTAAAAAATATGTTTTACTTTCCCATGTGTCTGAGGGCCTATAGAATTTACTCAAATGACCCTTGAAAGCTCTGTGGTCATTTAAAGGTGTGAAACCACTAGACTAAAACATGGGGAAGACAGATCAGTATATAAGGATATGTAACAACTTTCTAAATAGACTAAAATATCTCAGGATACGATATCTAAAATTCACAAATGAAACTGTAACAAATTAAAAGTCTTCTATACAGCAAAGCAACATGATGAAAAGGAACCTCACAGACTACAACTCTTTGCTGGATATTCCTAAGATCTATAGACATGGCTCTGCATGTAAAGTGCTTGCCATGAAAATGTGAGGCAGGAGTTCAGATCCCCAGAACCCACATAAAATGCCAGGTATGCGTGACTAACTTTGCTATAATTCCAGTGCTCAGAAGGCAGAGACAGAAGGTATCAGCAGCAAGCTGGCTAGGTAGACTAATTGTATCAGTGAGATCTGAGTTCACTGAGAGACCTTGCCTCAATTAATAATTGGAAAGCAACTGAGGAAAACACCTGACATCAGCCTCAGGCACACACACACACACACACACACACACACACTTACATATTCATACCACATACAGAGACACAAGCTACAAATTTAAATACCAAAACTAATAACCAAATCAATAAATGGGCAAATGAACCGATTAGGCAGTTTTCAGAGAAGAAATGCAATCAGATAATAAATGTGTGAAAAAACTGTCCAGCACCCTTAACCATAAAAGAAATACAAGTGAAAGTTACACTGAGACTCTACCTCAGCCCAGTTAGAAGGGCTATCATCAAGAAAAGTAACAAAGACTTTTAAGATGCAGAGGGAAAATGTGTACATACACAGATGGTGGGAACTACTATAGAAATCAGTATGGAAGTTCCTCATAAAGCTAAAAATAGCACTACCATATGATCTTGTTATTCCATTCTTGGTTG
>NW_008335578.1:109007-109904 GCF_000622305.1 Nannospalax galili | reverse complement strand
GCTTAATCTGATGATCTTGTTATTCCATTCTTGGTTGTATACCTGAAGGAAACCAAGCCAACAGACAATAGAGATACATGCATATCCATGTTTACTGAGGTGATACCAACAATGTGCAATTTATGGAGTCAAACTAAATTCCCATCAATGGGTGTATATACAAATAAAATATGGTATATGTCTATAATAAAATGCTACTCATTTAGAAAGAATAAAATTATATCATTTTATAAAGTAGCTAGTACTCGATCATCAGATTAAGCAAAGAAAACCAGACTCAGAAAGTCAAATATAACATATGTTCTCCCATATGCAAAATGTAGGAGAGCTAGTTAGAGGTTGGGACTGGTACTGGAGAGAGAAGGAACCCAGAATGATAACAAGGTGAATATGACCAAAGTGCACCGAATAATCTATGGAAGTGTCATAATAAAACTCATAGTTTTGTACAAATAACATGTGGTAAAAAGAAAAGAAGTTTGAGTGTCTTCAGGACTGTGCCATTTCAAGAATTTTTTAAAATTTATCTATTTTATTTTATTTTAATTTTTAATGTTTAACATCTTTTTTAACTTAAAAAAGCTTTATTGAGAATTTCATACATGCATATAAAGGGTTTTGATCAAATCCATGCCCACTCCCTCCCCTCTAGCACCACTTATATCTCAAGAGTGATGGATTCAGGATTTGCTTTCAGGTGTTTTGATAGCTGTTGGAGTGGTTAGAATCACTGTCAGTTCCCTCTCAAAGGCTTCTAACTAGAGAAGGGGTTGCTGAGGCGTACGTATGACTTGAGGGTATGTACACTGGAAAGCCTTTACCCAGCATTGGTCATGCCTTCTCTTCCTAGCCTTCCCCAGATTATATACTTTAGTCCTCCCAAATCCAGGAGGCCAT
>NW_008335578.1:83903-108851 GCF_000622305.1 Nannospalax galili | reverse complement strand
TCATTTGAGGATCTGTTCCTCAGGGGTCACATGGGCTTTGGAGGAGCTCCTTTCTTTTACCAGTCCCATCTATGTGACGATAAGTCAAAGGTCCTGTTCGACCATGTGTGGCTTCACTTGGAAGCATGGAGGAAATATTTCCTCTGAGTTGACCCTCCTCTTTGTAGACTGGACACTAGTTCAAGTCTATCTCATGGGGTCTCCATGTTCTCCCTGAACAGGAGGACACGTGACTCACCACAGTTACAGGACATTTTGAGAGATGTTCCATAGTCCCCTTGAACTTAGTTGACCTTGGAGGGCAAGGGGTAAAAACTGTCCTTTAAGTCCCTCTGACTAGATTAGTATAGGCCTTCAACTATGGCTGTTAAACATCCAAGAAGGTTAGTTCCACCAGTCTGGTACCTTTAATTACCGTGTGCTATGTGGATAAAATGCTATGTAGATAAGGCTTGGATAAAAAAACCAAATATTCTCAGATAAACCTTGACCAAATATTTTGTTCCTTAAACTAGTTGACTAAACTATGACCATAGAAAATTTTAAGATTATGTATATATTATTTTTATCTCATCCTTTATATATACCTAAACAGACCTTCATCATTTGCTTAGGCTTTCTCATTTTTCTCTGCCTATTTTGGAAAATATCTTCATTCCCATATCCTTTTAACATTTTTACATTCTCATTTTCTTTTTTTAAAATAATTATGAGACATAATACCATTAACAAATTTTCCATCGGTTGTGAAACTTCTTTTCCTGGGGATGCTAAGCAGTGTTTATTCCTTTTTAAGGTTCTAGTTTCAAGCCAATGTTTCATACATTTTTACTTGGGAACCAATAAATTTATTGATATTACATACTGAGATAACTGAGGGATTGCTGAGGTGTACGTATAACCTCAGGGTATGCACACTGGAAAGCCTTTACCCATCATGGGTCATGCCTTCTCTTCCTAGCCTTCCACAGATTGTGTACTTTAGCCCTCCCCAAATCCAAGAGGCCATGTGTGATTAGGGTCAAATTACAGTTGGCTGGGAAGAGTGGCTGGATACTCCAGTGAGGGTCCAGTGACCTTGCTTGGCCCTCCTTTAATGAATGAACATAACCATCAACAAGCCCAATTGTGATGATGTTTAGTGATCAGGCTCAGCTGAATTCATGATGATGGTAGTTATTTCATGCAGAAAGGGCTGCTGTATAGCATCATCTTACTAAAAGGACATGGAATTTAAAAGGATTTGGTGCTAGGATCCACATATGAAGGAGAACATAAATTGTTTGTTTTTCTGAGTCTGCGTTACTTCACTTAGTATAACAGTTTTTAGAGCCATCCATTTACCTGCAAATTTCATTATTTCATCTTTCTTTAATGCTGAATAGAACTCCATTGTAAATATATACCACATTTTTGTTAACCACTCTTCAGTTTACACGCACATAGTTTGCTTCCATGTCTTAGCTATTGTGAAAAGAGTAGCAACAAACATGGTTGTAGAAGTGTCTCTACAATAGGATGAGTTCTTTGGGTATATGCCAGAGTGGTATAATTGGGTCATATGGTAAGTTCATTTTTAGTTTTTTAAGTTTTCCACAGTATTTTCCATAGGGGTTGCTCAAGTTTGCCATCCCACCAGCAGTGAATGAGCGTTCCCCTTTCTCCACATCCTCGCCAGCATTTGGTATCATTTGTTCTCTTGATCCTAGCCAGACTGATTGGAGTAAGGTGATACCTTAGGGTGGTTTTAATTTGCATTTCCCTAATTACTAACGATGTTGAACACTTTTTGACATGTTTCTTAGCCATCTTTATTTCTCCCTTTGAGACCTGTCTGTTTAGATCTTTACCCCATCTTTTAATAGGGTCATTTTGTTCCTCAAATTTTTGTTTTCTGAGTTCTTTATATATTCTGGATGTTAAACCTCTGTCAGATGTGTAACTGGTGAAGATTTTTTTCCCATTCTGTGGAATTTTTCTTCACTTTTTTGATTGTTTCTTTTGCTGTACAGAAGCTTTTTAGTTTAATGAGGTCCCACTTATTGATTGCTGACCTTAATTCCTGAGCAAATTCTGTCTGATTTAGAAAATCATTTCCTATACCTATATCTTGTAAGTTACTGCCAATATTTTCTTCTAAAAATTTCAGTGTTTCCAGTTTCACATTGAAGTCTTTCATCCATTTACTGTTGACTTTTATGCAAGGTGAAAGATAAAGATCTAGTTTTATTCTTCCACAGGTGGAGATCCAGTTTTGCCAACACCATTTGTTGAGGATGCTGTCTTTCTTCCATTGTGTGTTCTTGGTATCTTTGACAAACATCAAGTGGCTGAAATTGTGTGTACTCAGGTTTGGACCTTCAATGATGTTCCATTGATCTATGTTTCTATTTTTGTGCTATTACCATGCTGTTTTTATTACTATAGCTCTGTAGTATACTTTAAGATCTGGTATAGTAGCCCCCCCCCCCAGCATTGCTCTTTGTGCTCAGGGTTGCTTTGGCTATCCTGGGTCTTTTGTGCCTCCATATGAATTTAAGGATTTTTTTTTCTAATTCTTTGAAGTATGTCATGGGGATTTTTAATGGGATTGCATTGAATCTATATATTGCTTTTGGTAGGATGCTCATTTTTACAACATTAATTCTTCCAATCCATGAACATGGGAGATTCTTCCATCTCCTAGTGTTTTCCTCAATCTCTTTCTTTAATAATTTAAAATTTTCATTGTAGGATCTTTGGTGTCTTTTGTCATATTTATTCCCAGATATTTTATTATTTTTTTTGCAGCAATAGTGAATGGGAGCATTTCCTTGTATTCTTTCTCCAATTGATTGTTTTTGCTATATAGAAAGGCTACTGATTTTTGTAGATTGATTTTATAACCTGCTACTATACTGAAAGTGTTGATCAGTTATAGGAGTTTTCTGGTGGAACTTTTGGGATCTTTTAGGTATAGTATCATATCATCTGCAAAAAGTGACAGTTTGACCTCTTCTTTTCCACTTAGTACTCCTTAAATTTCCTTCTCCTGTCTTATTGCTCTATCAAGAGTTTCAAGCACTCTGTTGAAAAGGAGTGGAGATAGTGGGCATCCTTGTCTGGTTCCTGATTCCTATGGGAATGCTTCCAGCTTTTCTCCATTTAGAATGATGTTGGCTGTGGATTTGTTATGTATAGCTTTAATTGTGTTGAGGTATGTTACCTCCAGTCCAATTCCCTCTAGGACTCTGAACATAAATGCATGCTGAATTTTGTTAAAAGCTTTTTCTGCATCTATTGAAATGACAATGAGGTTTTTGTCTTTGAGTCCATTTATATGATTAATGACGTTTATTGATTTCCATGTATTGAAATATCCCTGCACCAAATTCTAGTGTGCCCAAATTCATAAAAACAACACTACAGGACTTTATTTTATTTTTTATCGAGTTTTTAAATTCCATACATTTCCAACTCAAATCCAGACCCCCTCCCCCATACATGCCTTCCTCCATTCCCCCACTGAACCCTATGCACTCTGCCATACATGCAGAGTCCTATTCATTCAGGTGTTTGTACCCAAATTTCCTTCAGTGTAAATGTGTCCACTGGAGTCTAGTCAGCCTACCAAGTGGTCATGTGTAAGTCATACTCTTTCCCCCCCAGCAGCAATCAGTATCAAATAGTTCTCAATATACTGCTGGCTCACCACCTATTTCTCACCTCCCCTTAGGGCCCTTGTTGAATTGAACTGAAATGGGTCCCACAATTAATGAAACTGCTGCCACAGGCTCACATGAGCGAGCCTCCAGTGGCCTGGAAGCCTACACCTCCCTGTGCTCATGAACCAGCCCTGGCTCTTAGAAGCTTTCTGCCTCCTCTTCAGCAATGGGTATGTGAGCTGAAGCCAATGGTGAGTGAGTGACGTTCTGTATAGGACTCCCATCCTACAGTTTACAGTCTGTTATTCTCCAAAACTTGGGCAGTTGTGGCCTTCTGTGTGCATTGTACTCTGATATACATGGAAGCCTCACTGGTGAGAGTTGAGGGGTGCATTAGCCCTCTTTTTACCCCTTATTCTGCTCATGTTCCATGAGCCTTAGTTGTAGAGATTCAACTACAGATGTGTCACCCAGGCATATGTTTTCTGTGCCTGACCAGATGTGCAACTCTGCATTAGCCTCCATCTATTGCAAAAAGAAGCTTCTTTGACAAGTGCTACACAGCATGCTTGTCACTCTAAGGGAGGTCTCTTCTATCTGGTACTGTGTCCCCTGCCAAGTAGCTCCCAGGTACACATATGCAATAATATTCAGACACTCTACATGTACATTTCCCATAGGTTTTCTAGGGCATCACTTTTCCCTCTAGGTTTCCTAGCCCTTGAGATTCACTCATTTCCACTATTTTTTCTCCCATCCAGCTTCCCTCTTCCCTTATTCCCTATCCACAGTGCCTCCATTGTCCCCACCCTCCTCCCAATACCTCCTAACTCCCGCATCTTTCCTCTCATGACTTCTGTCCACCCCATACTCACACTATGGTCCCTTGCATGTCCCTCCCTCCTCTCCTAATTTTTAAGGAAATGCTCAGTGTTTGCCTTTCCTGGTTTCTGGAGGCTGCACACTTTCCTTGAGTTGTGGCTCTTTCTCCTGCTTTCTGTCAGCCAGCAATGGCAGGTTGAGTCTTCTGTGCATGGTATAACCCTTCCATATTCCAGGGATATGAGGGCTAGCTTCGGTTGTCAACTTTACACAACCTAGAATCACCAGGGAAGGGACTCTTAATGAGGGATTATCTACCTTGGTTGGCCTGTGGACATGTCTTTGAGGGATTGCCCTACTTAATCGATGTGGGAAGATCCAGTCAACTAGGCAGGGGTCATGACCTGTATATGAGTGGAGAAATTGAGCTGAGCACTAAAAAGCAAGCAAGCAAGCATGGACACATTAATTTATCCCTGTTTGTTATTATGTACATGATATGGTCAGCTGTTTCAAGCTCCTGTAGCTGTGACATCCCCACAGTGATGGACCGTAACCTGGAATTATGAGTTAAAATAAAACTTTTCTCTCCTACGTTGATTTTGTCAAGATATTTTAGTCTCAGCAATGGAAACAAAACTCTGACAAGACTTTTGTCATTACTCTGGGGCCACTCAGATAGCTCTGGGCAGTCTGGCTGTCTATTAGTCCTCATTCCCCTTTCTATCTGCTTTCTCTTTTGGCCATGTGGCCTCACATAGACTAGATTCTGGGGATGATCCATGTGGACACTTTTGAGAGGCTGTTGTTCTGCCCACTATGGCATGTGAAATTATTTCTGTGAGAACTATTTCTGTAATGTGAAGCCTACCATGGAAAATTTCTCAGCAATAGGTATTATATTATTTGAAAGTATGCAGGAATACATATGTATTGTTGAGCAAAATATGGCAGACAGACAAAGATAGGTTCATTATTCTAGGAATAGTCTAATGCATGCCATTAGACTTCAAGATAGTAATTACTATGGAAAGTTTTGATTGACACTTGGCACAAATCAAGTCTCTGTGTGACTTTGCATGTTCTGTTTTTTAAGCCTAGATTTGGTTAGTAGGAGCTTTTTTTTTCTTTAATTGAAAATATTTTTTTAAATGTCAGTTTCATACATTCAAATAATGAGTTTTAGCTATTTTCACCCCCCCATTCTGCCTTCACCCCTCTCTTTCCCACTGGAACCCGTCTCAACAAGCGCCCCTCCAATTTTCTAGCTTTGTTTTATGTGTGGCCCAAAACCCTCTTTGAGGTTAGAGTTTCTCCCTGCAGCATGAGGAAGCAGTTATTTACTAAAGCAAGTGCAACTTACCAGTGGTACACTGCTGAAAGAAATGACTCCCTCTCCTCCAGCAAACTTTAATTGCCGCTCACCCCACCATCTATAATGAACGTCTTCTGTTGGTAGTTGGTGCATTTTCTGTTGGAGAAAACCCATTGAGCTCATGAAAGGGCACTCTATGTAGTCTATGTTTCCCTAAGAAGTTTGTCTTGTTGCAGGGCTTGAGAGATGGCAGCAATTAAAAGCACGGGCTGCTCTTGCAGGGGACTGCAGTTTGGCTGTCAGCACCCACACATTGGTTAACAACCATCTGTAATTCCAGATTCAGGAGATCTGACACTGTCTTCTGTCCTCTGTGGGCACTGTACAGCATGGGTGAACTTACATACATGCAGGCATAACAAGCAGATACATAAAATAAAAATAAATTTAAAAATTAAATTTATAAAAAAAGAAAGTGAGAAATAGGGGCTGGAGAAACGGTTCTGCTGGTATTTGCCACTATACCTGACAAATTTTACTCTGACCTCCACATCTGTGCCATGACATGCACAAATAAACACACACACTTACAAATAATAAAATATAGTGAAAACTTTTAAAAAGAAAATGGGAAATAGAAAAATCTTGATGGAGTTCAAAACAAAGCCTATCCATTTCTTGCTTATAACTTTTGACATATTACTTAAACCTTCTGAGCCACATTCTGCAAATTCAGAACCAGTTTCTTTTAAAAAATATTTTATTTATTATTTTTAAATTTTATGTGTATGAGTGAATTATCTGCATGTACACCCATGTTGTACAAAGCTCGACATCAGAAGAGGGTGTCAAATTGCAGTGGCCCTAGTCTGCTTTGCTTAGTGGGGTAACCTTGCCTCTGTGATGGCAATTCCGGTTGATGCAGAGTTCTGACTCTGGGGCTAGTGTTTCTTTACAGCAAGCTGATTATTTAAAAATTCACAAAGTTTTTATACATTACAAGAAACTGGCAGTCATGTGGGATTTGGCAGTTACATACAAAGATTCAGGGCACAATTAGACAAGAAACAGTACATATAGCTTGTAGTTGGTACCAGCTAGGGGCTGTTTGTAAAGCAGGATGCTTGAACTTTTACTCAAGGTTACCATCTAGTGGCCTTCTAGTAATTTATTGGCCACAATGTTTTCTTTCTTAGGGTTAAAAGCATAGTAAATTTTTAGCTTTTAGTCCAGTAGTAAACTTTTAACCTGGCCTGATCTTTTAGCTAATGATAGCTGAGAGTTGTTGGTTAAGCACAAGAAGGTGGGCAAGGAGCTGTTAACCAAAATGCTCTCCTCAGAGCAAGGAACTTAAAGTTATGACCTGGCCACTTTTCTCCTGCTAGTCCTGCAGTGTTCTGCAAGACAGGGATTTGAGGCTGCTGTTTTCACCACCCCTCCCTTCAGCAGAGAACATGGCCTGAACTTTAAAAGTTTTAGGTTCATCTCATCTTAGGACATGCCATTCTGGTTTCCTATATCAAATCTCCCTGGAACTGGAATTACAGATGGCTGTTAGCTGTCATGTGGGTGCTGAGAATCAAACCCAGGTCCTCTGCAAGAGCAGCCAGTGCTCTTAACCACTGAGCCATTGGTCCCACCCCAGAATCAGTTTCTTAATAGCACTGATAACATTGAAGCAGACTCATAAATATGAAGTAAGAGGATCCTTCAAAGTTGCTAAACTTGTGGAAATGTATAAAATTATCTTATACATCTCTTAATTATGAGTCAAGAACCAAAAGGAAATTTTATCTTTTCCCAACAAACAATAAATAAAGTTATTTTGTTAAGTGCTCAGTGAAACCAGAGAACTTAGCATCCATGGTCTCATATCAAAAGAAAACATTTCTCCTCTTGTTAAGTAAAAGAATTATACATTTTGGAATCCATTGACATGAGTCAATGCTTTGCTGACCTAAGGAACACACTCAAGACAACTTCCCTAGTTTTAGACTTTGGTTAAAAATTTATCTCAGAAGGAGGATAAGATGTTAGGAGGTTAAAGCAAGCAAGTTCACGGAGAAGGAATAAAGACAAGAATCACCTAGGTTTTTAACCTGTTCTCTTGAGAACAGGCAGTCTTTAGAACCAAGTTTTTTTCTGAGCAGAGCAATGTCCCCCGGGGAAATCATGTACCTAAGAGTTGGAATAACAAGAGGGAAATGTGCTTAAGGAAGATGCTGTTGGCATCTGTGAATGTCTCTCCAGTGATGCTTTTCTGACTTTGCCCACATGAGCTGCATGTTTGTTTCTCACATTTTCCATTCCTGACTCTGTCTTAAGATCCTGCTGTCTTGCCTCAGGCACAGCTTCACCATCAAGCATTCAGGGGGACTTGGGGTGTCCACCCAGAGACTTACCTGTCAGAGATCCTACCCAGTTGAGCCCAAGAGCTCTGCTGTTATTGAAAGCAGTGTTGAGAGAAAACGGAAGAACAGAAAATGTACATGAGAGAAAATTCAGCCCTGCCCAGACTGTAGAGAAAGCAAGGGATGCCTGGGAACTGAATCCAAGAATTTGTGAGGCTAAAAAGAGAAGTATACACTGAACCTAGTGATACGGGGGTGAGTGTTGATAGTTACAGATGAAGAGATAGAACAGGGAATGTTAATCAGAAAGCAGTCCCATTTAAGGAACAAGTTATACTTGTGTCAGTGGGCATTATGGGGTCTGTAGACAGAGGGCCTTGGGTATAAAGTTATATGCATCAAAATGACAGCGTACCTTTTTGATCTTAAGATGGGGCATAGTTGAGTGTACTGTTATGTTAACAAGCATGATCCAAATGAATGAATTGTTTGCAAACCTACCTTTCAATAGTCCACGAGGTGTACATTTTACAATCATCATCCTTTATGTACAATAGTCACATGAAGAAAACAATGAAAGGCGCATATTCAAAAGGCTTGCTTGCAGTATTTCCTTTCTGATGAGTCAAAAATACTTGTAATTTTGTCAGCCATTTGCTTCTTCTATTGAAAATGATACACACTCTTTGCATTTGTACAACGGGATTAACGTGTTTTTTTACTTTTTAATGAAATCTTTCACATACAAGGACTGGAGTTTTCCATCACCTTTTCTATTTGCCATTACATGTGTGTGTATTTAGGGAGAAATTATGTATTTTTTGAGGCCCTACGTGACTGACATATTGTATTCCCTTAATCGCTCCAAATATTTTTTGGCAAATGTTAATTGTACAAAATGATGAGTTCTACTATGGCACTTCTTACGTATGTAAGATAAATTTTGGTTGTGTTCACTCTTTTACCTTATCCCACTCCTGATGGCACTCTTCCTATTCCATAATATTCATCGTTCTACTTTCATTTCATTTGAAAATTCTAGAGAGAAAATAGAATATTTGTGTTTCTGAGTCTGGCTTATTTCACCATCATTTATTTTTAAATTTTCAAGTCTGTCTGCAACAGTACAATTTGAGTAAATGAACAAACTTATACACATCCTTGACCTGTTTTTATATGTGTGTTATTCCGTATTGTGCTTTTGGACTGTTTTAAATTTTGTACTTCGAATTAACCCCGGGGCCTCATGAATTCCAGGCACGTATTGTACCAATGTCTACAACCCCAAGCCTCCTTTGGCTTTTCTTTTACACAGATTCTCACTAAGTTACTGTGGCTTGTCTCTACTTCACTTGGTAGCCCAGGAATGATCTAAACAAATGTCGAGCCAAGGTTACAAAATCAGAAGGAAAATACTGGAGGAGACTTCCATGGCCGCCGATAGCTTGTCCCTCAGACGTGTGGTCCTGCTGCCTCAGCCTTTCTAGTTGCAGGTCTGTGCCACCATTTACTCCTTTCTTTTCATTTTTCTTTTCTTTCTTTTTTTTTTTTGACAGATTTGTTTTTCTAACTCATCAGGTTCTCATTTGGAAAACATTATTTCCATTTGAATAAAGGTTATCTTTAACTGTTTTTCCTTTTATTTCAGATTTTTTGAGGTTCATATATTTTTTAGTATATTTAGATACCTTCCCCTTAAAGTTTTAAAAGAATATTTTGTTATTATTTTTATTTTATGTGTATGCATGTGTTGCCTTCATGTATGTAGGTGCACTCATGTTGTGCAATGCCCGCAGAAGACAGAAGAGACTGTCGGATCCCCTGGAACTGGAATTATGGACAGTTGTTGGCTGGAATGTGGGTGTTGGGATTCAAACCCAGGTCTTCTGCAAGAATAGCTAGTGTTCTTAATAGATGAGCTGTCTCTCCAGGTTCCCCTTCCCCTTAAATTTTATGAACATATTTTCTCCATATATGAAGTGAAAAATTTATACATCTCTAACTCAATTATATGCTACTTTAAAATAATGTAATATATTAATGCTTTTGCAAACTGAATTTTTTATTTCATGTTGAAATAATTAATTATTGTCATTTTATATTCCATTTCAGTTCTCTGTCAAGGATGCTTTGCATTTGTTCAGTGTTGTGAAGTCTCCCATTCAGCCTAGCTTTATTTCCTGCAATTTCTACCTCACAATTTTTCATTTTCTTGAATTTATTTCTGTCTGATCCACATGCATTCACACGTCTTTGTGTTAAAAAAAATGTGAACAGAGCAGGTAAAACCTCTGCTTGTTTGAATCCAGAATTCGATTTTACAAAATAAATAATAATAACAGTAGCAAAGTATGATGGTGTTGGTGCTTGCTGTCATGGTATCCTCAGAGATTAATTAAAATGATGATTTCCAGCATGCCATGGTGTAGGATTTGGAGCAGCAACACTGGGCATGCTTTTTTATTGACTAAATTTGTTCTTTGACAATTTCATACTTGTATATAGTGCTTTCTGATGAGTCTCACCCCAACCTCTGTTACCTCCTTCCCTCCCCTGCCAATTCTTGCCCTTTCCATTATGAGTCCCCTTCCATTCATGTCTTTTTCCCGCCCCCTGAGTTTAACCAGGGTCATCTGTGTGATCAAGGTTTGGAACTGTTCATTGGATGTGGGTGGTTTCACAGCTGAGGATGATGACTGTCCTTACCACAAAATCCATCAATAGTCCAAAGTTCAGCATGGAAGGGTAATGCTCTCTCACCCTCTCCATTGGGGATTTATTTGGAATTTACATATATTAACAATCACCAGTAAAGAGGACTTGAGTGTACCCATGTAATCTGCAGGGACTCAGGGATCTACAACAAGACATGGCCTGTTTCCAACATATAGAGCAAATATAAACACAAGGTGACCATGGTAACTTTTGGTTGAAGAGCTTTCATCTTACTTCTGTTGGTTAATCCGATTCTGCAGACTTCAGAGAAAAGAAAATGCACAGTTACAGCCACAATGGAAAAAAAGATAAAAACAATGTCTTGATTTTTGAATCATGTCTGGGCATTAAAAGCCTGAATTCAAGTCACTATATTTCCAGTGATTTGGTCATTAGAAGTGTCTAGTTGCATAGAGCTTAGTTGTTGAATATCTTTTTATAGAATTAGGATCTCCAAAGTAGCATTATGCTTTCCTCGTGCTCCCAAGACGTGAGCCTTAACTTTATTCCAATCATAATCACTGCTGTTATACTTAAGGGCATAATACAGTAGGCAGTGACATTATAATGACAACAGAGCTCCATCTGGATATGGTTGCTCATCCACAACAGTGCATTCTTTAGACTATCTCATCTCAAAAATTCAGATTTAGGGCACATTGAACAGTCTATGACTAGTTTTGAACTAGATTGTTTACAAAAGTGTGAGTCTGAGCTTTTGGGGAAAGGATGGCGACTGGTAGGGCCACAGATGTAATGATACCAATAACAGTAAAAATAACACCAATAATTTAACCTATTACCCATTTACCTCGTGATAACACCTTTTGAAATATAGAATGTAGAATCTGTGAGGTGGGTTTTTCCCATTGTTAGTAATATTCACCAGGATTTTTGTTATCCTGATTAACACAATGATGTAACAATTTGCACATTCAGTATGATACAATTGGGTAGTGACATTGTGTAGGACTTGGATGTTATCTCCCACTGTAATCATAGAGGGAGCAAATACACAAACCTGAACCAGCTGGTTCTGTATAACAAGCATTCATCTTACTAATTTACTAGTACAAATAGAATTTGCTTTCTAAAGGGTCAGTTTTGTAAGGCAGCCACCAACTTCCATTTAGTATTGTGAAGCAGCCCATATTTATGTTTCAATTGGGGTCCAGCTAAGTCCCCAGTATAGCAATATGTTATCTTATTGGAGATAGTTTTGAATCAGGTCTCAATGTTATGCCAGAATAGAATTTGATTATCTGATGACATGGGTTCTCTATGTAGCCCCTAAACAATTATGGTATTATTTTGAGTAAGATAACTTTGGGGGACACTAGCCATCATCCCATATTTTTTTTCTTACATACATGAAGGAGCTTGTCTGCAAGTCTTTTTAAAGGCATAGAATAGGTGAAATTAGTCACCTCCACACATTCATGAATGCTTACTGTGGACAATGAATGCTTGCAATTTTGTCTCCTTCTTTAAGGATACGTACTAGCCAAAATTGACAGTCTCATACACAAACACCAAGGAGATTCAATAAGTTTTTAGTATGGCAAAAATGCATATATGTCAATTTCCTATATGATTTATAGAATGCGACTTTTGCATGCATATCTGGCATGGCAGGCATTTTTGGATGTGGGAGGAGCTGAGTGTTATTTACATACACTAGTGGAAGTTAGCCCACCCAGTGTCATGGCTCTTAATAATGGGGTCTCAGAATGAAAGTACAAAATCTTTTCCCCGAACACCAGTTACCACAAGGGTGATGATGGTAAAGGTGGCAATGATCAGATTTTGAGGGTCAGTTTTGCGTCAGATGGGCTTCTTCTATGCCTTTGTTTCACATACCTGCCAGAAACCTAGAAAGGTCTTGCTGCAGCTTCCAGAAAAACACAAACAAATCCTCTACCCCAAGTTTTCAAGGGAGCAGAGCCTTTCCATATGCCCTCTTCAGGTACTTTCCAGTACACCAGTGGGGAGTTACCAAGAGTGTATTGACCATGATGATGTTCCATTGGAGTCACTTCTTCATCACTGTATGTGAAAAAGTTTAAAGTAAGTAGGGCTTGTTTAAGAAGCCTAAAGGGGAGGACAAAGCCTCCTACTTCATCTTTGTTTCTTCTTTAAGTTGAACTTTTAGCCTATGATAAATGTGCTCCATTACTGCTTGTCCTTGTGGGTCATATGGAATGCCAGTTATATGGCAAAAGCTTGCTATAAGCAGAGCTATCATCAGTTTCCATGCATTGTAGAAGTCCAAGTACAGCCAATGTTTCTAATCAATGATTCTTGACATGTCAAATAATTTTCCTGCTTGGGTAGAGGCACAAACAACAGAAGAATAAGTATTAACAGTAATGTATACAAACTTTAAAGATCAAAACTATTTGAATAACAGTTATTGTTTTCTATGTAGTCTAGTTTTAATCAAAACCTTATAGTTAATAGTTTAAATGTTTTGGACTTATTTATTTTTATTTTATGTGTATGAGTATTTTTCCTGCATATATGTAAATGCACCCATTCATGTAGTGCCCACAGAGTTCAGAAGAGGGCACCAGATTCTCTGGAACCAGAGTAAAGGAAGGTTATTAGCTGCCATGTGGATGCTGGGAACTAACCCCAGGTCTGCTGCAAGTGTAGTCAGTGCTCCTAACTGCTGAGCACTCTCTCTAGCCCCCTTTAATAATTTCATATTAAGAATATTTTGAAAAAGAAATATTTTTGTTACCTTGATTATATACTTGAAATAATTTAATACATACATTTATTTAGAAACAAATTTTAATGAAAGTTTATGTATATATCATTGAATTGTATAGCCTAGTGAAATGTTTGTGAACATTGTTTTGTGTAAACAGCAGAAAGCACAGTTATAAGTTTTGTCTGCTGGGTGATAGTTATTACAGGGATTACAAGAGAGCGCCATATTTTAATACCATGTAATAGAGGTTTCTGGTCCAATTTATTGACTCTATTCAAAATAAAATTGTTAGTGCATTAGGAATAGGATTCATGGGAGAAAATACTTGTATACGAAGTAATGGAGTTCCATATGGAGAGAAGTGAAAGGAATATTGCCCTACAAACTAGAGAAATTTGTCTGCCATTCTTCTGAGGTCTGTAAAAGAAAGATGAGATTATCTTGACATATGGAAGGATAAATAGCATCAGGATCCTTTCCAGTAAGTTGAATGGTTTGGGTCTAGTTCTATTGAATAAGAGTATTTTTTGTTGATTTGGGGCAGAAAAATTTTTGTTTAGGTGTTTTGGGTAGAAATAACCATGCCAAAGTAATTAAAGAGGGAGTTAATTATCCAATCATTGTAAGAGAAAGGAGAGTATTAAAAACAAATAAATAGAAAAATTTAAATGTCCGTGAGAAAGTCATCCTTGTTTTAAATTTAGCTTCTAGTTGTGATAGCTGTAATGAAAGACGAGCTATCAGCATTTCTATATTAGAAAAGGCAATACTGAGAATTCTGAGGGAAGGCTGAAGCCACTATATGCCTTAAAGCTGATAAAGAGAGTTTAATGTTATTTTTTGGAACAGACAATGGTTATGTATGAGGGTTACTGAAAAAAACAAATGAGTGACAATATGTCCAAGATTTCAGTCTATTCAAGAACTGAGTATAATAGAGGCCAGAAATCAATGCAATATATTGAACAAGGAAGGGATACATTTCATTTCAAAGGATACCATTGGAGTATTTATTTATTCAAGTGCAAACATAGAAGCATCTCTGTTTTGAAGTTTCTGCAGCAGCTAGCCCACCTAGGTCTTTTTTCTGTGCCAGTGATAGCACCCAGAACTCATGCATGCTAGGCAAACACTGCCATCCAGCTACACCAGCCTTCTTATAAAAAATATTTTAATATGGGAGTCTCACTATGTTTCCCAGGCTGGTTTTAAATTCCCATGGTCACACAATACTCCTGCCTCAGTCTCTTAGGATAGCTGTAGTTACAGACAGTGCCACCACACCTGGTTTATGCATCCACCATTCTATGACACTATTTACAATCATTCAACTTCTTACTCATTCCTTTACCACTCTGACTTCTTTTTTCATATTAAACAACTAAATAAATGTCTTCCTTGGGGCCTTTCTATAGACATTCTTCTTTACATGAACAGACAGCCCCAGAGACATTCATAGGTCTTGTCCGGTCTGCCTTCCTTGATGATCCTGGTCAAATGGCTTTTTGTCCACTGGTTTCTCAAAGCAGCATCGCCACCCACTTTCTCCTTTTTCATTTTATGCCCGGACTCTCTTGTAGTGTGCATCTTGACTCTCCCAAATGTCTCTGTGTTAAAGGTTTGGTCTCCAAGGTATGGTTGCTGGGAGGTGATCTTCAATTTCATTGGTCTGTGCCCTGATAAGACACTCTTGGATCTTAGTCTCTTCTTTTTCTTTTACCTCAAGGCCATAAGACACTCATAAGTTTTTCCTTTTTCTGAGTGTGAGAATGTGTCTTTTTTTGCATATGTGCTTGCAGTGCACGTGTCTCTGTGTACAGAGGCCATAGGGTGGCTTTGGGTATCTTGCCCTATCAACTTTTACCTTAGTCCTCTGAAACAGAGTCTCTAATTGAACCTAGAGCTAGGCTGTCCACCTCAAGCTCTAGCGGTCCTCCTGTATACTTCCCCTACAGCACTGGAATCATAGGCGTGTGCATGACCACATCTGTTTTATGTGAGTACTTGAATCTGAATGCAGTTCTCATGCCCTTACAGCAAGCATTCTTACCCAATGAGCCATCTCTCAAACCCTAGGGTGAGTGCTTTTGTTTGACTATGTTTTCCTACCATGATGTGCGGTCTCATTGTAACCCCACAGTCACAGAGTCAAAAAACCAGGAACTGGACTCTCTAAAACTGTAGTCCAAATCAACCTTTCCTCTTTATAGGTTGACGATCTCAGGCATTTGTTATAGTTACAGAGGGTTGGTGAATATACTGGGCCCCATCTGCTATACTACATATATTTAAAAATATGTGGTTTACTTCAGGGGTATGACCCCAGCCTCAGTACATAGCTATATATATATGAATATATGGGCAGAACTAACTGAACTCAGTGGGTTATGAAATCAGAGGGGGGATTTATGGTAGTCCATTAATGTATGACTGTCTTTTTCTTCTTTTGCTAGCCATATTGAATACATGGAATCAGGAAATGACACACAACTTTCAGAATTTTTTCTTCTGGGATTTTCAGAGCATCAACCACAAATTCAGTCTCTCATATTTGGGCTGTTCCTCTCCATGTACCTAGTTACTGTCTTTGGGAACCTGCTCATCATCCTGGCCATAGTCTCAGACTCCCACCTGCACAGGCCTATGTACTTCTTCCTCTCAAGCCTGTCCTTTGTGGATGTCTGCTTCACTTCCACCACTGTTCCAAAGATGCTGGTGAATATTCAGGCCCAGAGCCAGGTCATCACCTGTGCGGACTGCATCACCCCGATGTACTCCTTACTGCTTCTCTCAGGGCTGGACATCTTTCTGTTGACTGTGATGGCCTATGACCACTATGTCGCCATCTGTCACCCCCTGCATTGCACGATCATCATGCATCCCAGGCTCTGTGGGTTGCTGATTCTGGTGTGCTGGACCGTGGGTGTCCTGAATTCCTTATTGCATAGCTTCTTGGTACTGAGGCTGTCCTTTTGCACAGTCTTGGAAGTTCCCCACTTTTTCTGTGAACTTAATCAGGTGGTGCACCATGGCTGTTCTGACACCTTTATCAATGACACGGTGATTTACATTACAGCTATGCTGCTGGCGGTGGGTCCCCTTGCTGGCATCATTTATTCTTACTCTATGATTGTGTCTTCCAGACGTGCAATCTCCTCAGCTCAGGGGAAGTACAAAGCATTTTTCACCTGTGCGTCTCACCTGTCCGTTGCCTCCCTATTTTATTGTACCCTCCTGGGAATGTACCTAAGTTCTGCCATGACCCAAAATTCACACTCCCCTGCCACAGTACACCATGGTAACCCTCATTGTGGACCCTTTCATCTATAGTCTAAGGAACAAAGACATCAAGAGTGCTCTGAAAATGCTGTTTGGGAGAGTTACTGGAAATAGACTAGTGGACTCACCGTCATAGAAGTGCCAGGGTTGCAGGACTCGGTGTTTTGGAGGCAGCAGTTGTGGTCCATTGATTGGCTTCAATCATAAAAATCTCATCTTATTTCCTGTCTTTTACTTCAACTTCTTCGCACAATGCAACTCCTTCCTTTACAAGACTTTGCATTCTTTTTGTTGTCTAACTATTTGTTTTCTTTGTCATTTCCTACTTTCCCAAATATATTCTCAGCCTGGATCAGAAGCCTTTGGAAATTGCCAGTCCAGCAGGGGAGAACCAGAGCTTCTTAAGAGCATATGTTGAATTATTTTTCATTTCTAAAGGAATATTCTTAAGTTTTCTTCTCCTATGAAAACAATTATATTTTTCAAGTAGGGTCCTTACATAATTTTACAGTATCTAAACTTTGGACCCTTTCTTATAAGCCTCGGGGGACATCAAGAAAGAGGAGGCAGAAAGAAAGATTGTAAGAATCAGAGGTTGGGGAGGAAGGCTCTGAAACTGTGTCTTCTGACCATAGACTGCTGCACTCAGTGAGCTCACAGCAGCGGTGATCTTCTGCGCAAGGTCAAGGCAATCACCATTCTAGTATGGCCGGTGTGTGTGTGTGTGTGTGTGTGTGTGTGTGTGTGTGTGTGTCCCACTCTAGCTGAGAAGCCTAGTTGATGGCTGCTAGTGGAGTAAGAGTCATTCATCTTTTGGGGTGTGGTTCATGATAGGTTGACCGTTCTCCAGTGGATGGCCCTGCTGGGGACTTGAACGGGCAACCCCCGGCGAGGTGAGGATTGGGGATGAGTAAGCACGCCGTTCGCCACCCCACGCCACCACCCCCATTACCGGGGGACACTCAGACACAACGGGGAGCCTAGTCAAGTTGGGACTCATTTATTGCAGGTGTTACACACCTTATAAAGGCACCCGGAAGTCCCCCCTCCCCCCCTTGAGGGTGTATCTTAAGGATGGTCACATGCTGATCATGCACTCCTCAGCAGTGCAGAAGTATTCTTCAGACTTTCAAAGCAAGCCAGGCCATGCCCCAGTAACTTCCTTTCAGACCTGTGCAAGGTGGGGCTTTTAGGTCCTCACATGGCCCTACACCTATGTACATATGGGCAAGACTAACTGGGCTCAGTGGGCTATAAAAAATTGCTTTTAATGAGGACATGAAGTTGGGAGGGACACAGGAGGGGAGTATGGCAGGAGTTGGAGGGAGGAATGGGGGCCCATATGGTTAAAATGCGTGATGTGCATGTATGAAAATCTCAAAGAATAAAAAATATAAACAACTTGAGACCACAGTTTTTCACTTGTTCTTTCATCATTCTTGCCCGTTTCTTTCTTGAGACATTGACTCACTGTGGTCTAGGCTGACCTTGAACTCAATCCTCCTGCCTCTACCTTCTAAGTGCTGAGATCTCAGTCTCCTCTTCCATCTTCCTTCTCTCTCTCCCGCCTCTCTCCCTTTCCTTCCCATGATCTTCCCTCCTTCCTCTCTCGCCTCCCAAACTCTTTTACCACTGACCCATATCTCCAGCATTTGTTCAATCTCTCTCTGTCTCTCTGTCTCTCTCTCTCTCTCTCTCTCTCTCTCTCTCTCCCTACCTCCCTCCCTCCCTCCTCTCTCCCCCCTCTCCAGTGCTCCAACCTTTGGCCTTGAAGAAGGATGACTAACAGTGGACTGCTGGCTGTTCCTCCACACTGAGGATGTCAAGTATCTCGTTCTGAACTGGCCTGTCTTGTCTCAAGCTTCTATCTAGGAAGTGATCTGGAAAATCCCATGGTAACTATCAGGGGGCTTCTCTTACTAGGTCAGCTTTGGTTACAGAAAATTGTTACATGACCTTAGAGGAGAATGCTCACTGACTTCTTGGTCTGCAGAGGCAAACACGGCTTTGCTGGCTCTTAGGAATCTGGTATGGTTCCAAATTCATCTCTACATGTTTTATACATTTGTAATTTCACGGCAGAGTTGACCCTTGCCCCACCTTTGTAACCTTTTATATATTTGCCCCTCCTTTTATTTTCTTTTTCTTTTTTGAAAACAGAAGGGGCAATGCCATGCACTATGCTAAGAGCAAGAATTCTAGAGCCAGTTTGTGGGGCTTCAGTCCAGCTCCCCGATGTAGGCCATTACGAGCCAAGTAGTCGTCCTTCCGTGGCTCAGATGCTTCAGGTGGGGCAGGAAGACTAATCAGATTGTAGTTTGCATTGAGTCAGGATGTACTGCACACAGATCTAGGTAATAGATGGCTGTATTATGGGCTGTTCTAGATGTTTCCTAAGCATGATCAACAACCTGAGGCCTCGCAGTCTTGTGAGTAAGCCCTATTTTAAGGCCTATCTTACAGATAAGGAAAATGACGCTTACAGAGAGGTTAACAGTTGCGAAGTCACATAGCCAGGAGGTAGTGGAGCTGGGAATTAAATCGAGGATTTCTTTATACGTCTGAAGCTCTGGTTTTTAGCTCCTTATACTGTCTCCTGTAGAAGGTGTTTTCGATGTTTGTTACTGTTAGTTTTGAACATGCTGTTTTATTCGTCTTTGTTATTTCTGTCTTCTATTTCATTTTGTTTTGCTTTGTCTTTTTGAGACAGGGTCTCCTGGTAGCCCCAGCTTGCCTGGAACTGGCTATGGAGACCAGGCTGACCTCAATATCACAAAGATTCATATGTCTCTGCCTTGAGAGTGCTGGGATTAAAGACATGTGCCACTACACCCAGCTTTTGAACACATTCATGTTCTTTTTTTTTCTTTTTCCTTCTCATCTTCTTCTTATTATTATTTACTTACTTCTCTTTTTAGCCTCACAAATTCTTGGATTCAGTTCCCAGGCATCCCTTGCTTTCTCTACAGTCTGGGCAGGGCTGAATTTTCTCTCATGTACATTTTCTGTTCTTCCGTTTTCTCTCAACACTGCTTTCAATAACAGCAGAGCTCTTGGGCTCAACTGGGTAGGATCTCTGACAGGTAAGTCTCTGGGTGGACACCCCAAGTCCCCCTGAATGCTTGATGGTGAAGCTGTGCCTGAGGCAAGACAGCAGGATCTTAAGACAGAGTCAGGAATGGAAAATGTGAGAAACAAACATGCAGCTCATGTGGGCAAAGTCAGAAAAGCATCATCACTGGAGAGACATTCACAGATGCCAACAGCGTCTTCCTTAAGCACATTTCCCTCTTGTTATTCCAACTCTTAGGTACATGATTTCCCCGGGGGACATTGCTCTGCTCAGAAAAAAACTTGGTTCTAAAGACTGCCTGTTCTCAAGAGAACAGGTTAAAAACCTAGGTGATTCTTGTCTTTATTCCTTCTCCGTGAACTTGCTTGCTTTAACCTCCTAACATCTTATCCTCCTTCTGAGATAAATTTTTAACCAAAGTCTAAAACTAGGGAAGTTGTCTTGAGTGTGTTCCTTAGGTCAGCAAAGCATTGACTCATGTCAATGGATTCCAAAATGTATAATTCTTTTACTTAACAAGAGGACATGTATGTGAGTGCACCCATGTCGTGCAATGCCGCGGAGGTCAGAAGAGGGCTTCGGATTCCCCTGGAATTGGAGTTAAGGACGGTTCATAGCTGCCATGCCGGTGCTTGGAATCAAAGCCAGGTCCTCTACAAGAGCAGTCAGTGCTCTTAACTTCTGAGCCATCTCTCCAGCCCCAATAAAATATTTTTAAAAAGAAACTGATTCTCAATTTGCAGAATGGGGCTTAGAAGGTTTAAGTAATAAGTCCAAAGTTATAACCAAGAAATGGATAGGCTTTGACTGGAACTCCATCAAGATTTTTCTATTTCCCACTTTCTTTTTAAAAGTGTTCATTATATTTTATTTACTTATTTGTAAGTGTGTGTTTATGTGTGCATGTCAGGGCACACATGTGGAGGTCAGAGCACAATTTGTCAGGTACAGTGGCAAATACCAGCTGAGCCATTTCTCCAGCCCCTATTTCTCACTTTTTAAAAATTAATTTTTAAATTTATTTTTATTATATATATATATGCATGTTATGCCTGCATGTATGTAAGGTCACCCATGTGCAGTGCCCCCAGAGGTCAGAAGACAGTGTCAGATCCCCTGAAACTGGTATGGATGGTTGTTAACCAATGTGTGGATGCTGAGAAAAAACTCCAGTCCTCTGCAAGAGCAGCCTGTGATTTTAATTGTTGCCCTCTCTCCAGCCCTGCATCAAGACAAACTTATTAAGGAAACATAGGCTATATAGATAGAGTGCCCTTTCATGAGCTCAATGGGTTTTCTCAAACAGAAAATGGACCAACTACCAAAACAAGACTGGGCTCCTCAATGGTTCATTATGGATGGAGTAGGGGCCTATGAGGCGCCACCTCTCCCTTGGGGTTACTGGCAATTAAGGGTTGTTGCAGGAGAGGGAGTCATTTTTTTCAGTAGTGTAGCCACTGGTAAGTTTCACTTGCTTTGGTAAAAACCTGCTCCCCCCATGCTGCAGCAAGAAACTCTAACCTCAATGGGCCACACACAAAAAAAAGCGAAGAAAGTTAGTTGGAGGGAAAGTTGGAGGGAAAGTCAAAAAGAGGCTTCCTTTGTGCCACGTATCAATCAACACCCTCCAGAGTAATTACTACCTTGAAGTCTAATGGCATGCATTACCATTTATGCCATATTTTGCTCAACAATATATGTACATTCCTGCACATTTTCAAATAATATAATAACCTATTGCTGAGAAGTTTTCCATGGTAGACTTTGCATTACACAAATAGTTCTGACAGAAATAATTTTATATGCCATAGTGGGCAGAACAATGGCCTCTCAAAAGTGTCCATGTGGCTCATCCCCAGAATCTAGTCTATGTGAGGCCACATGGCCAAAGGAGCAAGCAGGTAGAAAGAGTATTGAGGACTCAGAAGCTGACCATAGGCAGCCAGACTGCACTGAGCTATCTGAGTGGCCCCAGAGTAATTACAAAAGTCTTGTTAGAGTTTCATTTCTGTTGCTGTGACTAAAATATCTTGACAAAATCAATCTAGCAGAGAAGGAGTTTATTTTAACTCACAATTCCAGGTTACGGTCCATCACTGTGGGGATGTCACAGCTACAGGAGCTTGAAACAGTTGACCACACCATGTCCATAGTAAACAAACAGGGATAAATTAATGTGTCCACGCTTGCTTGCTTGCTTTTTAGTGCTCAGCTCAATTTCTCCACTCATATACAGGTCATGACCCCTGCCTAGTTGACTGGATCTTCCCACATCGATTAAGTAGGGCAATCCCTCAAAGACATGTCCACAGGCCAACCAAGGTAGATAATCCCTCATTAAGAGTCCCTTCCCTGGTGATTCTAGGTTGTGTAAAGTTGACAACCGAAGCTAGCCCTCATATCCCTGGAATATGGAAGGGTTATACCATGCACAGAAGACTCAACCTGCCATTGCTGGCTGACAGAAAGCAGGAGAAAGAGCCACAACTCAAGGAAAGTGTGCAGCCTCCAGAAACCAGGAAAGGCAAACACTGAGCATTTCCTTAAAAATTAGGAGAGGAGGGAGGGACATGCAAGGGACCATGGTGTGAGTATGGGGTGGACAGAAGTCATGAGAGGAAAGATGGCAGGAGTTGGGAGGTATTGGGAGGAGGGTGGGGATAATGAGGGCACTGTGACTAGGGAAGGAGGAAAGAGGGAAGCTGGATGGGTGTAAAAAGAGTGGAGATGAGTGAATCTCAGGGGCTAGAAAACCTAGAGGGAAAAGTGATGCCCCAGAAACCCAATGAGAAATGTACACGGAGAGTGTCTGAACATTAATGCATATGTACACTTGAGAGTTGCTTGGCAGGGGACACAGTGCCAGATAGAAGAGCCCTTCATTAAATTGACAAGCATGCCATACAGCACACATCAAAGAAGCTTCTTTTTGCAGTGGATGGAGGCTAATACAGAGTTGCCATCTGGTCAGGCACAGACAATATACATCCGGGTAACACATCTGTAGTTGAATCTCTATAACTAAGGCTCATGGAACATAGTGAAATAAGGTGTAGAGAGAGGGCTAATGTACCCCTCAACTCTGACCAGTGAGGTTTCCATATATTTCAGAGTGTGATGCACACATAAGGCCACAACTGGCCAAGTTTTGGAGAATAACAGACTGTAGAGTGTAGGATGGGAGTCCTATATGGAACGTCACTCACCATTGGCTTCAGCTCACACACCCATTGCTGAAGAGGAGGCAGAAAGCTTCTAAGAGCCAGGGCTAGTTTGTGAACACAGGGAGGTGGAGGCTTCCAGGCCACTGGAGGCTTGCTCATGTGAGCCTGTAGCAGCAGTGGCATCGAATGTGGGACCCACGTCTGTTTAATTAAACAAGGGCCCTAAGGGGAGGTGAGAAATAGGTGGTGGGCCTGCAGTAGATTGAGAACTATTTGATACTGATTTCTGCTGGGTGGGGAAGAGTGGGCTGACTAGACTCCAGTGGACCCAATTACACTGAACGACATTTGGGTACAAACACTGAATGAATAGGACTCAGCATGTATGGCACAGTGCATAGGGTTTGGTGGGGGTATGGAGGGAGGCATGGATGGGTGAGGGGGACTGGATTTGAGTGGGATATGTTGTATGGAATTTAAAAAGCTCAATAAAAAATAAAATAGATAAATTAAAAAAAAATTCTTGAAACGGCACAATCCTGGAGACACTCTAATTTCTTTTCTTCTTAGCATGTGTTATTTGTACAAAACTATGGGTTTTATTATGACACTTCCATAGATTATTCAGTGCACGTTGGTCATATTCACCTTATCATTCTGGGTTCCTTCTCTCTCCAGTACCAGTCCCCAACCTCTAACTAGCTCACCTACATTCTGCAACTGGGAGAAAATATGTCATATTTGACTTTCTGAGTCTGGTTTTCTTTGCTTAATATGATGATCTAGTACAATGTACTTTATAAAATGATATAATTTTATTCTTTCTAAATGAGTAACATTTCATTATATACATATACAATATTTTATTTACACATTCACCCATTGATGGGCACTTAGGTTGACTCCATCAATTGCCCATTGTCAGTCCTACCTCAGTGAATATGGATATGCATGTATCTCTATTGTCTGTTGGCTTGGTTTCCTTCAGGTATACAACCAAGAATGGAATAACAAGATCATATGGTAGTGCTATTTTTAGCTTTAGGAGGAACTTCCATACTGATTTCTTTTTTTTCTTTAACTTTTACAAAACCTTTATTGAGAACTTCATACATGTATAAATGTGTTTTGATCAAATCCACGCCCACTCAGTCCCCTCCATGACCTCCCATATCTCCCCATAAACTTTTTCTTTTTCTTGTCTTTTTTTTTCTTCTTTCATTTATTTTTATGGGGCTTTTGGCTACTCTAACATTCCCCCCTCTGAAGAGGTACCCCTAAAATCTTTTAAGGATTAGATAAAAGCTCCAAATACTTTTGACATTTTTGGCTTTGGAACAGAGTATGTTGCTAAGAGGCCCAAGGACATTTTGACTTTTAGTCAAGAAACTGGCTACTTTTCTTTGGGGTCTTTTTACCCTAACTGCCTAGCCAATTCCTACTTCCTATTCTTATCATGCCGTTCTCTGAAGGGGTTACCCAAATTACCAATAGGGAATAGGGACACAGACTGCTCTGGCTTCTTCTATGCTAAACAGGGACTCAGGGTGAGGCAACTGGAGTATCCCTTCAGTGGGTCTATCTAAAAGACTCTTATCTCAAAGGGTAAAAGAAAGTCCTTGAATCATGAATAGGAGACGTGAAAAAGTAAAGGCAAGAGAAATTAGCATTACAAGTTCTAGACAGGGAATTAGAAAAAAGTCAGAACAGGGCAATTTTCAAACATTCATATGAGAGTCCATTGGAGTTTCTTGACAAGGGCTTCCAAAAGCATCCCTCTATTGGTTCCTCCTCATTTTTCTTTTGTCTTCCAAGGCTGGACTCGAGAGTGATAGATTCAGGATTTGCTTTCAGGTATTTTGATAGGTG
>NW_008335578.1:72279-83798 GCF_000622305.1 Nannospalax galili | reverse complement strand
AGAAACAAAATCATCAATGAGAAATAATTGTCTGAATAACTTTTTATATAGACTTAAGCCTAATGTCTGTGAAGTGTAATCCCTTGAACTCTTAAAGAAATATACTGATGACTTTACTTTTTGGTTGTACTTTCCTTTTGGGTGTTTAAGACCATACAGTTGGCCCAAATAAATCAATTTATTTTTACATTTAAGGTCATTTGAGGATCTTTTCCTCAGGGGTCACATGGGTTTCAGAGGAGATCCTGGCCCCTTTCTTTTACCAGTTCCATCTATGTGAAGATAAATCAAAGGTCCTGTTCAACCATGTCTGGCTTCACTTGGAAGCATGAATAAGATGTTTCTTCTAAGTTGACCCTCCTCTTTGTAGACTGGACACTGGTTCAAGTCCATGTCATGGGGTCTCCATGTCCTCCCTGAACAAGAGGAAAGGTGACTCACCACAGTTACAGGTCATTTTGAGAGATGTTCCATAGTCCCCTGGTACTTGGTCGACCTTGGAGGGCAAGGGGCAAGAACTGTCCTTTAAGTCCCTCTGACCACATTTGTATAGGCCTTGAAGTATGGCTGTTAAACATTCAGTAAGGTTAGTTCCACCAATCTGGTACTTTTAATTATGTGCTATGTAGATAAGGCTTGGGTAAAAAACCAAATATTCTTGGATAAACATTGATTAGAAATATATTTTGTTCCTTAAACTATTTGACTAAACTATGACCATAGAAACTTTAAGATGATGTGTATATTATTTTTGTCTCATCTTTTATATATGACAAACCTAAACAGACCTTCATTACTTGCTTAGGCTTTCTCATTTTTTTCAGAACACATTGTTCTCAAGCATTTTGCCAGTCCTGAGAATGCCACCTGGCTTCCAAAGATCCCCATTCTCCTGACCACAGACATGTGAAAACTCAAGATGACAGTGAGAGGCTGCGATCAGATTCCAAAACAGCACACCAGTGGAAGCCACAGGAATGAACTAGGTCAGCTTGTGCTCAGTTAGCTATTGACCTTAGACTTGCTTATATGAAGGCTAGATTCTAGCTGGCCACTTTGCCTCTGCCCTCCAGGCAGCTGTAAGATTCATCTAGCCAAACTTGTAGCTTTTTAACGTTGGTTTCAACTGATTCTAATAGCGGAAAGCTCATACACTGCAGGAGGTGGATTTTAAAGTCTTCTGCTAGAAGCATAAAGTTTCTTGAAGGTTTAGCTTAAAATTTACAAGGTATTTGTTATTTTTCCTTTTAAATGTCTTTCAACTAGGAATAATTTTTATTTACAGAAAAGTTTCAGTGCAGGACATGGGTGCACTTACATGCAGGTAATACACTCATACACATAAAATAAAAATAATAAAGTATTTTTTAAAAAAAGAAAGAAAAGTTGCAGGATAATAAAGTTCCCAATTCCCTTCACCGGTTTTTCCTAAAGTGAGCAACTTATACTGCTATGATCATCTGAAAAACTGAGAGATCTACCTTTGTGCATTGCTAAACACTGAACTGCAACTCTGTTTCCACTGATCAACTGTCCTCTTTGGGATCCCATCTAGGCTACTAGCCCACATCTAGTCAACATGTCTCCTTAGTCTTTCTTGGTACATTTCATTTATTCAGTCTTTCCTTAGTTTTCAGCACTTTATTTTTTCTCAGCCAGGGTCTCACTATGAAATCTAGGCTGGCTTTGACTTGCTGTTTTCTTACTTAAGATTCCTCCCTGCTGGAACTATGGGATATGGCACCATGCCCAAGTTTTAATTACTTTTTTGTTTGTCTTCTTGAGACAAAAAAACTCCCTGTAGCCACAGCTGGACTGGAACTTGCTATTAGACCAGGCTGACCTTGAACTCACAGAGCTTCACCTGCCTCTGCCTCCCACATGCTGGGATTAAAGACATGTGCCACCATGCCCAGCTTAATTACTTATTTTTAAAAGAATTATTTTAATTGTATTTATTTTTATTTTATGTGTTTGAGTACCATGCATGTATGTATGTAAGTGCACCCATGCCATGTAATGCCTGTTGAGGACAGAAAAGGCTGTCACATCCCCTGGAACTGGTGTTACAGATAGTTGTCAGCTGCAACGTGGGTGTTGGGATTCGAACCTGGGGTCTTCTGTAAGAGCAGCTAGTGCTCTTAACAGCTGAACCAACTCTCCACACTCTAAGTACTTGTTTTAAAGAGTACTAGGTAGGGACTTGGAAAATGTCCCTGTGTTTGGTTATGCCTGATATTTTCCTCATGATTAGTTTGGAGTTTGAGGTTTTGAGAAAGCATACCACAGGGTGAATAATTCTTAGTAATCATGACAGGGAGCATACAACAACATGACCTGTCACTGGTGATGTTAACCCAGGGTCACTCAATGTTGTGTTTACCAGGTTTCTTCACTGTGAAGTTATTATTATTTTTCTTTTTCTAGTCTTCTGATGTGAGTCATTAAGTCCCTGTATCCTGAATCAGAGGACGGGACTTAAATGCCAACTGCTTGAGGAGAGAGTACATACATAAAATATTTAAAATTCCTCCATAGGCAAGATTTGTCAATGATTTTCATTAATTAGATCATTTCTTTAAGTTGTTTGAATCACTATTATCTTAATAGTGATCAACCAATTCTTTTCACTTCCAAATGTACACCCGGAACTGGCTTCCCAGAATTGTGTGAGCTGAGCATCCTCATGATTCCCCTCATGTAGCCTCAGAAACAGACAAGACTTTGAGTCTTTCTAGGATCCGTGCTTGCTCTTCTTGCATCATAAGCCTCAATAACACCTTTGCGTAAAAGAACGGAGTGACACACACATGAGTGACATTGTTCATCAGCATTATCTGAGGTTAAGGACATTTAAACACTGGTGTCTGACCGAATAGTTATTTCTTCTTCTGAATTTCTTTAAACTATTTATTTTTTATATATATGAGTGTATTGCCTGCATGTGTATATGTGTACCCATGTCATGCAATACCCACAAGGTCAGAGGAAGGTCAAATCCCTTGGACCTGGAGCTACACATGATTGTTAGCTACCATGTGGGTGTTGGGAATTGAACCTGGGTCCTCTGCAAGAGCAGTCAGTGTTCTTAACTGCTGAATTGCTTAAGGCAAACTAAACATCTTCCCTATTAAGTATAAGGTGCTAGAGGGTAATTTGGCTCAGTTACTTTTTAAAGGCGACTAAATTATTCCCTTAAAATGCATTGTCAGCCGGGTGTGGTGGCACATGCTTTTAATTCCAGCACTCAGGAGGCAGAGGCTGGAGGATCCCTGTGAGTTCAAGGCCAGCCTAGTCTACATAGTGAGTTCCTGGACAGCTGGGGCTGCAGGGAGACCCTGTCTCAAAAAGACGAAAAAAAAAGGTATTTTCAAGAACTCAGCAAACTTCACAATGTGGGAAAAGCATTGGGAGAGAGGGCAATGCCTCTTTAAATCATAACAAGTCTCTAGAGAAAGGCCTGATACTTCCAGAGGCCTGATTTTGCCTGTTTACAGTCAGGAACCAATTACAGAGCTCAACAAGCTCTGGAGCCTTCTGATTGGTCTGGACTAAAGAAGGCAGGTCCTAAAGTATATAAAATAGCCCTGGAAAGGCTTGTTAAACCTCTGCTCTTGGGTTGGTGGGTGTGGGCTGATCTGGGAGAATATAGTCTCCAGTTTTGCTGTATAAAAATGTCCTTTTTTGTTTGGTTTTGGGTTTTTTTTTTTTTTTTCTGAAAGCTGGGAGAAGCAGGTGGCAAAGTCCAAGATTTGGTGTGTTTCAGGGAAGCTTTGGCAAACTTTCTACAGAGGAACACAAGGAACTTGGGAAAGGCCTGGGCAGGCTTAGGAGCTCTAAAGAAGGGGAACCAGTCAGTGGGCTCCCGAAAATCACCCCTTAGGCGATCACAGCAATCTTTTCCTTGCAAAACAGATGGGGGTGTGGGTAGGGATTGGGGAGTTTCTGCTTACTGGGATTTCTGGGAGTGTTTCGCTCTGCGAGAAGCTAAAGTTGGACTCAAACTTGAGATTTCTTAAGCTAAAATCTCTTAGAATTACCTGCAGGTTTTTTTCTACTTCTACTCTGCTTCAAACTTCTGGGCTATTTACTGGGATTTCTGGAAGGGTTTGGCTCTGGGAGAAGCTAAAATTGGAATAAAAAATGAGGTTTCTAGCTCCTATTTACTGGGATTTCCGGGAGGGTTTGGCTCTGAGAGAAGCCAAAGTTGGAGTCCTACTTGTATTTCTGAGAGGATTTGGCTCTGGGAGAAGTTAATGTTGGATTCAAAATTGAGATTTCTATTTCCTACTTACTGGGATTTCTGGGAGGGTTTGTCTCTGGGAGAAGCTAAAGTTGGACTCCAAATTGAGATTTTTAAAGCTAAAGTCTCTTTTAGAAGAATTACTTGCAAGTTTCTTCTAATTCAAACTTTGGGACTACTTACTAGGAATTCTGGGAGGCTTTGGCTCTTTGAGAAGTTAAGATTGGATTCAAAATTGGGATTTCGATTTTCTACTTACTGGGATTTCTGGGAGGGTTTGGCTCCAGGAGAATATAAAGTTGGATTCCTATTTACTTGGATTTCTGGGAGGGTTTGGCTCTGGGAGAAGCTAAAGTTGGAGTCCTAGTTGGATTTCTGGGAGGATTTGGGTCTGGGAGAAGTTAATGTTGGATTCAAAATTGAGATTTCTATTTCCTACTTGGATTTCTGGGAGGGTTTGGCTCCTGGAGAAGCTAAAGTTGGTGTCCTAGTTTTCTTTCCATTGCTGTGATAAAACACTCTGACCAATACCAACTTGGGGAGGAAAAAGTTTATTTGGCTTAAATCTCCCAGGTTACAGTTCATTAGGGAGCCCAAGGTCGTATCTTATAGCAGGAACTTGGAGGCAGGAGCTGGAGCACAGGCCATGGAGGAGCACTGCTTACTGACTTACTCACCTGGCCCCTGCTCAGCTTGCTCTCTTTTCCAACACAGGCCCATCGGCCCAGGCGTGGCACTACCTACAGTAGGCTCAGCCCTCCCACATCACTCAACAATCAAGAAAATGCCCCACAGACATGGCCACAGTCCAGTCCAATGGAGACAATTCCCCAATTGAGGCTCCCTCACCCCAGGTATGTCAAGCTGACACTAAAACTATCCAGTACAGTTGGATTCCTACTTACTGTGAATTCTGGGAGGGTTTGGCTCTGGGAGAAGCTAAAATTGAATTCAAAATTGATTTCTTAAGCTAAAGCCTGTCTTAGAAGAATTACCTGCTAGTTTTTTCTCCTACTTCTCTGCTTCAAACTTCGGGGCAACTTACTGGGATTTCTGGGATGGTTTGGGATCAGGAAAAGCTAAAGCTGGATTCCTACTTACTGGGATTTCCTTTGGCTAAGGAAGAAGCTAAAGTTAGAATCAAAAATGAGTTTTCTAGCTCCTACTTAGTGGGATTTCTGGGGGGTTTGGCTCCAGGAGAATATAAAGTTAGATTCCTATTGCGGAGATTTCTGGGAGGGTTTGGCTCTAGGAGAAGCTAAAGTTGGATTCAAAATTGGGATTTCCATTTTCTACTTAGATTTTTGGGGGGTTGGCTCTGGGAGAGGCTAAAGTTGGATTCAAAATTGATTTCTTAAGCTAAAGTCTGTCTTAGAAGAATTACCTGCAAGTTTTTTTTCTACTTCTGCTTCAAACTTTGGGCCTCTTACTGGGATATCTAGGAGGGTTTGAGCTTGGGAGAAGTTAAAGTTGGATTCCTACTTATTGGGATTTCTGGGAGGGTTTGGCTCCAGGAGAAGCTAAGGTTTGATTCAAAATTTAGATTTTTTTAAGCTAAAGTCTCTCTTAGAAAAATTACCTGTTTTTCCTCCTTCTACTCTGCTTCAAACTTCTGAGCAACTTACTGAAATTTCCGGGAGGGTTTGGATCCAGGAAAAGCTAAAGTTGGATTCCTACTTAATGGGATTTCTGGGAGGGTTTATAAATTTTAAAAAAAGGCTGAGAACATAGCTCAAAAGAACAGTAAAACATCTCTGAGCAAGGTGTTTAAAGTACTTCAATGTTTACATATTTCCCTTATCAGCTTAGGCTCACAACTAATTTTCATTTTCTCCCACAACATACCCTCTTTAACATTGAAACAACATACTTTCTTGTGTCTTCATGTCATGTGCTGGAGTATTTACATGTGCTCTGTGATGAAGTTTATTTTTCAGGTCTATGTAAAAAAAAATTTGGATAATGAATGACCAGAATTGGGACAGTAGAAATCATTGACATCAGACCTTCCATTGTCATGACTGTCCACTGGAGACAGGCTGAGGGATGGAGTAATAAAGGTTGGACAATGTAATAAATCATTGGACAATGAAGAAATCAAGCTAGCACTGACCTCGAAACTTCATCTTTACTGAGTAGTTTTCATAATGCCATAAGTTGCTATTCTGGCTGTTGAGGGAGAAAAGTAATCACCAGTCTTACCCAGCTGTGAACCCTGTGAGCTACTATAATGACTGGCCTGACAAGATATAAAGTTAAGGCCTGCTCGACAGGATGGCACTCATGACTTGTGCTGTTAACTGGACCAAGAACCCATTGCTGGGCATGTCTTTTACCTTTTAATTTACTTAGTACAGATGGAGTCCAGGGCACTGCATTCTTGAACATTTCTTGCACAGGAAGAGTTTCACATGGAGATAGCCTATGTAGTTGCATAGTCTAAGTCTGGTGAAGCTAACTTGAAGCTTTAAGCATAGCTAGGGACTGGGCTGCAGAGATGGCTCAGCAGTGAAGACCACACGTTGCTCTTCCAGAGGACCTGAGTTCGATTCCCAGAATCATCAGGCAGCTCAGCTCACAGCAGCCTATGACTCCAGCATTGCACTCACATGCACAAACCCACACATGGACACACACACGTATACACATAATTTAAAAAAGAAATGGTTAGAGATGTGTAAATAAATGGCTTTTTTTCCCTATCAATGTTGATCAATTCAGGGTGCTCAAGATCTAAAAGTAGTGCTGAGAACAGTGGCATTCTCTTCCAGGCCATGCTAACTTCTATCAGAAGCATTCTCAATTCTGCTTTTCATTCTCTTTCAATTGATGTTTGACTGCAGCTCCAACTTGGGCCTGAATTTGGATTTCTTTCTGCTATAGAGTCTCAGGAACATAACGTCTTTCTCTTTTTTGAGGTTGGTGGGGCTTCCAAGGATGATGGATAGTTATCACGATTTTCCTTGTGTCATTTCTAAATGAGCGACCTCCATGTGCTGGACAGCTTTAGTTGTCAACTTGACACACCTGAGGTCAGAGGGAATCTCAACTGAGGAACTGTATCCATTGGACTGGCCTGTGGCCATGTCTGTGGGGCATTTTTTTGATTGGGAGTGATGTGGGAGGGCCCAGCCCACTGGAGGTGGTCATCTGTGGGAAGGTGGTCTTGTGTTGTATAAAAAAGCAGGCTGAGCACAGGCCAGGGGAAGAAGCCAGTAAGAAACATTCTTCCATGGTCTGTGTTTCAGCTCCTGCCTCCAGGTTTCTGCTTTGACATCCCTCTATGAATGAACTAGGCTGTAAGCCAAATAAACCATTTCTCCCTAAGTTGGTTTGGTCAGTGTTTTACAACAGCAATTGAAAGCAAACTAGGACACTCTACATGCAATCAAATAGGTCAATATCCTGTTTTTAATCTGTCCCACCTCAGTTGACCTTCCTTGATATTTTGCAAAGCTGGTGATGTGACTGTGAAGTCTTTGATGCCCACATCTGGACAGAGAATGCCTGTGTGTTAAAAAATTCATCCAGGTCACAAAGTAAGTAATATGTGGAGCTAGAGATGGCCACATGTCACAGAATATTGGACAGGAAAAAGGTGGATAGAGCCAAAGTAATGTTCTGCTTCAAAGCTGGCTTGCAGATCTCAAGACCCTCCTGCATCCAAAAGAAAAAAATCTTGTCTGCTAGTAGCTTGGCAGAAAATGTCATGAAGTTAGTCATCTCTGTGTCATGGTGGTTCTGGATCTGGCTTTTGCTTCAGTTCTGACACTAGAGGTGTCTCTCATCTGCCACTGCTGCTAAAAATAACATGAGGCTCACTCTACATGTAGTTGGACACTCTGGTGTATTTTACTGTATGTAAAGAGCAGGTATTAGCTTTACTAATAAGTAAAGCTTATAACTTATTTACTAATAAGTTACTAAGCAGTATTGGAAGTACATGGTGGTCTAGACATGCAGCAAGAGCTCAAAAAAGAGAAAGGCTTATAAACATTAGTCATTTTCTAGTGGTTATTCAAACACAAATATAAAACTACATTTATAGAAATGCCAATTCCTAAGCAGTAGTCTCAGAAATCTTCTGGGCTTCATTTTTCTTCATCTTTCTGCCTCAGTGGACTCTGAATGTTCCAGTTAAGCAAGAATACAATACACAGGGACTTCCAAGTGTGCTCTAGGAAAGCTGATTTGCATGTACCTACTTTAAGGTTGGCCACAGAATATATACTGATAAGATATTTTCAATGCCTTGGTCTGGTCAGGTACCAAAAATGGAAGACAAAGGTGCTCAGGATACATGAACAAGTGCCAGAGCTAGAGGTTCCTTTTGTTCTAGGTTGCACTTCTAGGAATACCTGCGGAACTCTCCCAGGTCCTTCTAATCCTCACCCTTAGCTGTTTCTTGAGTACCCTGCTACTAGTAGACATAGTCAGACAATTGTGGTCATCAGATTCTTAGTGATATTATTTCCCCAAGAAAGAACACTTAGCACTGTGTACCTGAGCACTCAGGCCTGAGGCTGCAGGCAAATCTGTGGGCTAACTGTAATTTTATGTGCTCTGATACTATGGTTTCAGACAGGTGAGTGCAGAATGGAGGACTCGCAGTGTCAAGGAACTGAATATGCGGAAGGGGAGATTTTTCTGATGGTTCTGATTCTAGCTTCACTCTACAGGATGTCTGAGGTCTCATCAACATGATCTGACTTTATCCTCTTGCATAGAAAACTTGAAAACCTTAGCCCTCTCATAGGAATCACCTGTGTGACCCAAGATTCTGTCTATCACTCCCCAGTAGCAGTCCTCACATTCCATAAGCATTTGCAGGATACTGAAGGCCTTTTAGCTGGCCCTGGTGTCCATCATCCAGTTTAGAATATATGGGCACAGCACACCTTAATATCCTGTGCATATGACCAAGTTACGGTGCCTATTGTGAATGCCTGAGTCCAGAAATTGTTCTCTGCTTTGCTGACCAAATTATTACAAGAGTTTAGGAAAGTGGCTGGGCAAAGTGCGTAACATATTTGTTTAATGACTGAACCACAAATACAGAGATATACCAGATATCTCTGTAGGCTTGGCTCATGTTCCAGAACTGATGGGACCTCTTTTCCATTCTATACCAAGGAAAAACACCTTCTAGAAGAAAGCAGGCTTTCTGTGTGATTTTCTAAACATAGGTAAGTCTTGGTTATTAAGGTATGAAGCAGAAAACTTCTTTAGTTGGGAGCACAGAGTACATAGTAGCTCAGGTGGTTTCCAAAATACTGATAGTTATTACTGTGTCTTAGAAGGGAAGGATACCCACTTAATAGCAGTAAGTATGGGTTAGTGGTTTGCTATATATTTTGAAAGATGTTATGGGATTGATAGAAAGGAGCTGTGCAAATTATTCTTCAGAACTTTCTGAGAGTTACATTATCCTATAGGGAGCATGATAGAGCACTGAAGGGCAAGAGAGACTGCAGTTCTGGAGCTTAAGGGGTATTTCTCCCTCATGTAGGTTTCTGGATAGGAAGCTGGTTCTACATCAGATGACCAAGCCTATGTGCTGGGAGACATGTAAGGCAAGGCACTAGATGAGAGTAAAGTTATTCTGGGGCCAGGGCAGCAGGGCCTGGGCTTGCTGTAGACAAAGTTCACAGGGGCCTTGTTTTATGGACTTGCTTTTGTAGCTGTGAGGGGGAGGGAGGGAACTCCAGTCTTTGTGAGCGCTGCAAAATCACAGCAGCTTTCTGTAGCTGTGCACTGAAAGAGGCTGTGGGGGCTGTGGCCTGATTTTGAGGGGAGAGAATGGCAGAGGTTAGAGATAACATTTTCAGCCTTTTTTAGATTAAAAAAATCAAGGATGTTTTCTAGAAAAGGGAGATGGAGTAAGGTGTGAACAGACTTCTTCCTCCTATGTTCTGGATATTAAAGGATTAGGGTTTGGGCTTTCTCCTCTTGTATCCAGCGGTCAGGTGGTCGCAGGGTCAGAGATTCACATCTGTGTTTATGCATCAGGAAGACATCACTGATAGAAGTCTGCCTTGGTATGTTGAATAGTAGTCTGGATAAAACTATCAGTAGATGGATTAGAGAGGGGGATACAGATAAAAGGATCAAAATAAAAATGATTATTAAGGGATAAGTCATGAGGTCCATGAAGAGTTTTCAAAATATTTTGAATTGGATTTGTTGAAGAGGATTAAGGGAAAGAAGAATTAATGACAAAACAAGCACCATAAGAGAAAATATTGTACATAAGAATCATGTTTTTATTTTCTGTGAAGAATACTTTGTAATATTTAGGATAGTTTAGAGGTTATGGGGAAGGTATTGGAGAGTAAAGGTAAATTTTAATAGGGTTGTTACAGATGCTCTCCAAGTTAATCTAAGTTGAATGAGTGATTTTGGAGTTCCCATCACTAGAACACAAGGTCACGTACAGAGGTAGGTAGTAGACTGGCTATCTTTTTTGAGCCCAAGATAATTCTGGTTCTGTACCTGTAACAGAACTCTACACTTACTGGCATCAATCACTGAAGTTCTAACACAGATGCAGCTTCTTCTTGGAAGTTTACAGTTCCTCCACTGGGCAACCATCATGTTTTGTGCATGTGGCAAATACAGTCTCATGCTGTTAGGATGCTTATTCTTAGGATCTGATATAGATGAGTCTCCACAGGCAGGAAGGTGGATCTCTCCAGGGAGAGAAATGATTACCAAAGCCATGAAGGAAGAGATTCCTGGTTAATTAACTAGCCATTATGACTCTCCCTTTTCTTTTGTCCTTGTCATCTGATATGACATTTGTGACATGACAGAAGTATTATATCTAATACAAAGCAACCAAGAACACAGAACATCCTACAGTAAAAGTAGATGAAGAGAACAGTAATTTTAAGTTCATTCGAATCCTCGGGTCTCCTCAACTATAGTTAAATGGTGTCACAGTTAAAAGAATAGTAATCTAATTGGTCGGACCCAGCTAACATGTTTTCTTTTTTGTTAGTAGGGAAAAGCTTTTTTGTTTCAAACACTAAGATTTGGAAAGAACACAGAACATCCTACAGTAAAAGTAGATGAAGAGAACAGTAATTTTAAGTTCATTCGAATCCTCGGGTCTCCTCAACTATAGTTAAATGGTGTCACAGTTAAAAGAATAGTAATCTAATTGGTCGGACCCAGCTAACATGTTTTCTTTTTTGTTAGTAGGGAAAAGCTTTTTTGTTTCAAACACTAAGATTTGGAGTTAAAATAGAGGTAACCCAAAAATGGAGGTGTTGTG
>NW_008335578.1:53586-72241 GCF_000622305.1 Nannospalax galili | reverse complement strand
AAAATCTTGAATCTTTGTAAACATAAAAGTGTGGTTTAAGTAAGGTGAGGGCTAGTTAAATAAAAACATGGTTAATATAAAAACACATAATATTCTGAACAAAACATTTTCATGATTCAGTGACATGTCAAACAAAATTTAAAAAATTTCTGACAAAGAATCTAAGCCGGGCATGGTGGCGCACACCTATAGTCCCAGCACTTGGGAGGCAGAGGCAGGCAAATCTCTGAGTTCAAGGCCAGCCTGGCCTACATAGTGAGTTCCAGGACAGCTGGGGCTACAGGGAGACCCTGCTTCAAAAAGACAAAAAAAAAAAAAATCTAAAAAATTTTGTCTTTTTTCACTTAATGAAATCATTTATTTGTCTCCCAGGAACTTACTGTGGGGAGGACTCTGCAATTCTGAAATTTTAGTTAACATATTTAAGACTTCCTTATAATAATATATATTTACCTTTAATAGCAATGGCTCATATGGTTTTTACTTAATTTTCCTGTAGTATATTTAGTACTTCACATACAGATGTTTCCCAAAAGGTTGTACTGTAGGCTTAGAAGAACTAATTGAAGCCCTAGTTAATTCTGACACTTTATTAGTGGCAGGTGCATATTTGATAGGTCTAGAGGACTGAAAATCAAAGGAACAAGGAATTTTTTTGTATAATGTGCCAAATTTAGAAATGTTTAATTTGTTCACCAAAATAAGCTTTATAATTTTATAGTTTGACAGGGATGCCCCAGGTAGGAACAATTATTTTAAATAGAATTTTTCCTACTATTAAGGTAGTGGCTATCCAGAAAGTGGAGGCTTTATTCAATGAGGAAATAGATAAAAAGTCATGTTCTTAAAGTGAGTTTTAAAAAATATTTTCAAGAGCAGATCATAGTTTATAAAAATATTTCTGTTCTAAACAGAATTTTATCTTTGAGTATTTTTTCACTTTAAGAATTTTAATAACAATTATAATTCAGTTGTAACTATGTTATCTTTGGGTGTAAATTTCACAAACTTTTTACAACATACTTTAATCACCCAGTTTGATCGCCTATATAACAACCTGTAATAATTCTCTATACAAAATTTTCCTAGTCTAAAATCATTTTTCCTTAACCTTTATAAATATATTTTGTATTAACTTTATTTCCATCTGATTTTCTTTCAATTTTGTTTATAAAATCTTTTAAAATTTTTCGTTTAATTTTATGTATAAGAATGTGTTGCCTGCATGTGTGCAGGTGCACCCCTGTTGTGTAATGTCTGTGGAGGTCAGAAGAGGGCATCAGATACAAGATACATTGGAACTGGAGTTACAGATGGCTGTCAGCCACCACGTCGGTGACTCTTAACTGCTGAGCCAGCTCTCCAGCCTGTTTATAAAATCTTGACAACACATTTTTGACAATAAAACAACTGCGTTTTAAATAAGAACTCAGGAAATTGAGTCAGAAATGCAGAAAACATGTACAGTGCATCAAAGTATGTTATTATTCTAAATATATTATAAAAGATAACTATTTATGATGCAAGAAAACACATTAAGGTAATCTTCAAAGGTTGTCTTTGAGCAGGTTATATATTCTTTAAAGTGAGTGTTTTAATTTGTTTTTAAGATTGTATCTTATTTTGGTTTGAAAAACTTATTTTTTTGGTTAAATTTCCTTAAGATGTTTATATATACATATGTACCCATGGAAACACATTACATGCCCTAAAATGAGGCATACAACACTCCATAACTTAAAAATTGCCACGTCTTATAATATCCTTTTTTAAACATATAAAACAACACAAGGACGGATCACATAAAATGCTTCGGAAAATATGTTAACAGCTCTAGCTAATAAGCAAGAAAAGTAACATAACAAGACACAGAGGGAACTGCAAAACTAAGAAGGCTTCCAGATGTATAGGCCCCACCTAGGTGACAGGGTGGGAACCACCCAGGAGCACTATGCTCAGTGTGACACATGGGGATGGGGTAAGTGTGCTCCCTAGGGAAACGGACCTGGCTGGAGTCTCCAAGGCATGTGCTCGCCAGGTTGTGAGGAGCCTCCAGGGGATACAGTCCTCACTGGGGCAATGGACAGGCCTGAGGTCTCCCATTATGCTTGCCTCACATTCTCTCCATTGAAGTTTGTCACCCACATGTGTTCTCTGATGTAAAGTAAGGACTGAATTCCTATGGTAAAGTTTCTTGCATTCTGTACACTCCTAGGGCTTCTCACCCATGAATCATCTCATGTTGAAGTATGAGTTTTGGTAGAAAAGGTTCCTTGTGAATTCTTTATATTCACATGACTTCTCACCCATATGAATTCTGTGATATCAGATGAGGTTTGATTTATAGTAGAAAGTTTTCCTGTATGCTTAACATTCATAGGGTGTATTATTTTTCCTGTATTTGTGATAAAATACCCTGATAGCAAATTAAGGAAGGGTTTATTTCAGCTCACAGTTCAAGGGTACAATCCATTTTAGAGCAGTAAGTTATGGTGGCAGAAGCTTGAGGCAGCTGGTCCAGTGGCATCCACTCAGGTAGCAGGGAACAATGAATGCATATTTTCAGTCACCTTTTTCCTCTGTATGCAGTCCAGACCCCAACACAGAATCGTGCTGCCCTCATGTAGAGTGAGTCTTTCCACCTTAATTAACCTAATAAAGATAATTCCTACAGACATTCCCAGAGGTTTGAGATGATCCCAGATCCTGTCAAGCTGACAATGAATATTAACCATCGCAACTCCATTCCTAAACATTTAAGAATATTGCTAAGCTAGAACCTTTCACCCCCTACCACACAGGTTCATGACCATCTCATGATGCAAAATACATTAAATACAACATCAAAAGTCCCATAACCTTAACAGTTCTAACACTAAATATCCAAAGTACAAATCTCATCTGAGGATCAAGGCAATCTCTTAACTGTGAGCTCCTATAATATCAAAAGACAAGTGATAGTTCCAATACATAAAAGCACATGTTAAACATTCCCATTCCAAAAAAACAAAACAAAAAAAAAGAATCAAGGCTAAATTTCAGCAGGGAAAACACAATCCTGCATCGCCATGTCCAGCATCAGAGGCTCATAGCAGAATCATCTGGACTTCAAAGTGCTTGGGTAGCCCTATCGGCCCAGCTTTGCTACCTGTAAGACACTCAAACTCTTAGGATGGCTCCACTCCATTCCTGCAACTTTCCTGCAAATGTCCCATGGTCCTGGAATCTCCAATATACCAGTCTCCACTGTAACTTAGGCTTCATCTTCACAGCTGCATGCAGTGGCCAGTAAGGGCCTCCTTGAAGAGACTCTAATCTTGTCACACACTGTCTAGCCTCAGGTGCTCTCTGAAACTGAGAAGCAAGACTCTATGACCCCCCCTACTCCCAATCATACCATATTGCACACCTTTCATATCTAGTAAACCAGTACCATGTAGACAAACTTCCAAGAGCTGCTGCTAGTAAGAGATGTAAACTGGCTCCTTTGGGCCAAAGTTGTATCAGCTATTGTGTGCTAACCATGGAAAAACACTTCCCTATGTGGTTGTCTTCAAGGAGGAGAGAACCTCTTCAGCTGCATTTCAGTTCAAACTCTCTTTTCAAATAAGTTTACATTTTCCCAAGTGGAATCTTTGCCTGGTGGGGTCCTGCACTCAGGGCACATTTCCTATTGTCCTGTTGCAGTGCAGGATGGTTCTCTTTAACAATTACAGCCTCTTTTCAGTATATGGTTGCCCACAACTGTTAATTTGTTTTGGCTCTTTTAATCTTTGACAAACTACACATTTTTATCTTTCTACCAAACATTTTATCTTTTTCATTGCAGACTTTTATAAGTGCAGTGAATAGTATCTATGTATTAGCATGACTCCGCTACTATCTTGAAATTTTATCCACCAAATTAGTCCATTTCCTTTAAGTACAACTTTACTAAGTTTTTACAACACAGACAGAATGTAGTCAGATTATTGGCCAACACAAATGGCCTGTAGTCCAGCTCCTGATAGTCTTTGTTCCCCTCTGAAACTTCATGAGCCAGGTTTCAACAGCACATTTCACTGCTTCCTAACTATAAACTTCTAACAGAATGGACCATTAAATTCTGTTTATAGGATTTGAAGGGTTTGTTTAGCCCTAAGTTTCAGTTTCACATTCCTCCGGCAAGCAACTACCAAAGGCCTAAGAACCATGTATTTAAGTTGATGACAGCAAGGCCCTACTTCAGAATCAATTTCCTATTTAGTTACTTTTCTTGTCACTGTGACAAAATACCCTGACAAAAGCAACTTCATGAAGGATTTATTTTGGCTCACAGTGTAAGGTACAAGCCACCATAGTGGGGAAGTTATGGTGGCAAGAGCTTGAGGCAGCTGGTCAAGTGGCATCTGGAGTCAGGAAGCAGAGAATAACGAATGCTCATGCCCATCTATTTTTCTTACATGTAATCCAGAACCTCAGCCTAGGGAAGGGTGCCACTCCTTCCCATGTTGTTCATAACCTGGGCCCAGGGAATGGTATCACCCACATTTAAAGTGGATCTTCCCATTTGTATTAATTTAATCAACATAATCCCTCACAGACATCCCCAGACGCTAACTTAATCTAGATAATCTGTCACAGGCATGCCTAGAGGCCTGTCTCCCAGGTGATTCCAGATCTTGTCAAGTTGACAATCGATATTAAACATATAGGGTTTCTCATCTGTATGAGTTTTTTGATGTTCAGTGAGGTTTGACTTTGAGTAAAAAGTTTTCCTACATTCTTTACATTCATAAGGTTTTTCATGAGTATGAGTTCTTTGATGTTGATTGAGGTTTGACTTACAATAGAAAGTTTTGCTACAGTCTTTACATTCATAGGGTTTCTCACCTGTATGAGTTCGCTGATGTCGGGTGAGATCTGACTTTTGATAGAAAGTTTTTCTACATTCTCCACATTCATATGGCTTCTCACCTGTGTGAATTTTTTGATGCTTCACGAGACTTGACTTGCAGTAGAAAGCTTTGCTGCATTCTTTACATTCATAGGGTTTTTCACCTGTATGAGTTCTCTGATGTTGATTAAGGTTTGACTTGCAGTAGAAAGCTTTACTACATTCTTTACATTCATAGGGTTTTTCACCTGTATGAGTTCTCTGATGTTGGTTGAGGTTTGACTTACAGTAGAAATTTTTCCTACACTCTTTACATTCATAGTATTTCTCCACTGTATGAGTTCTCTGATGATTAGTGAGTTCTGACTTACAGTAGAAGGATTTCCAACATTCATTACATTCATAGGGCTTCTCTCTGCTATGAGTTCTTCTCTGATGTTCAGTGAGGTTTGACTTAGAGTTGAAGGTTTTCTTACATTCATTACATTCATAAGGCTTCTCACCTGTATGAATTCTATGATGTTGATTGAGGCTTGACTTGGAGCAGAACGTTTTCCTACACTCTTTACATTCATAGGGATTATCAACTGTATGTGTTCTCTCATGATTAGCAAGGTCTGATCTGTAGTAGAAGGTTTTAGAACATTCTTTACATTCATAGGGCTTCTCTCCACTATGAGTTGTCTGATGTCGAGTGAGATCTGACTTACAGTAGAAAGTTTTACTACATTCTACACATTCATAGGGCTTCTCTCTACTATGAGTTCTACTTTGATGTCGAATGAGATATGACTTACAGTAGAAAGTTTTACTACATTCCATACATTCATAGGGCTTCTCTCTGCTATGAGTTCTTCTCTGATGTCGGGTGACATCTGACTTACAGTAGAAAGATTTCCCACATTCCATACAGTCATAAGGCTTCTCTCTGCTATGAGTTCTTCTTTGATGTCGAATGAGGTTTGCCTTACGGTGGAAAGACTTCTGACACTCTTCACATTCATAGCGTTTCTCACCTGCATGAAAACTCTTAAGTTGGGACTTCCAGGGGAAAATTTCCCAGCATTGTGGAGACTCACAGAGTTTCTCACCTATATTAAATCTTTGATGCTGAGTGAGTGTTGACTGATAATAGAAAGTTTTTCTACATTCTTCCCATTTATAGGGATTCTCATACGTGCAAGATGTATGATTTCTGGTTTGCTGTAAATTCTGACAAAACATTTCCACATATTCTTTATATTCATAGGGTTTTGTCCATTGATGGATTTTCTCTTGAATCTTCAGTTCTGCCTGGAGATAAAAGAATTTGATTTATTCCTTATATCCTGACATTTTTAGGTCTGATTTCTTAATGAAAATTTTCACATAATCACTAGATTTATACTATTGCTCTATGTGTACTTGATATTCTCTACTGACTTTAGTCTTGCTACACAATATTGTCCTGTAAACATTAAGGATTACCATATTGAATTTATTAGGTGTCTCTCATGTATAAAATTATGTATCAGTAAGATTAGCTTTGTGTGGAAAGATTTCACTGGTTCAAAATACTGAGAATGACACTGAAAATTTTAATTTTTGTCAGACCTCATGTTTCAGAGATCTGAAGAGTTTCTCTATCACATTAAAATGATCAGGTTCTCCTCCAGCCTGCAGCTCATCAGTCTCACTGTGGAGAAGCAGTATATTTTGCCATATTAAGTTCCTGAAGAAGCATAACACTCCTTAGTGTTGAAATGCGGTTTGAGCTCACATTAAATGTCTCACGTACTTCAACCATCTGTTCATATGATGTGATGCTGTTGGAGACTTCAACTTGCCACAAATGTGTCTCTTGATTTTCCAGGTCTCTCATATTATGGACATCTAAAATGATATTAAAAACCAATATCCATGAGTCATACATAAGAATTTTTAAGGCAATTCAAATATAAAAGTAAAGTAGTGCTTTTTTATGCTCCAAGTGTAGGGTTTTCCTTTTTCCTTTCTTTTTTTGAGACATGGTCTCCCTCTAGCTCCAGTTGGGCTGAAACTTTCTACACAGACCAGGCTGGGCTTGATCTTACAGAGATCTAGCTGCCTGTGCCTCCTGCATGCTGGGATTAAATGGGTGAACCACCATGCCTGGCTGTAAGTTTTAAAATATTCTTATGTATATACATTTTAGTCCCAATGAATTAATGTAACAAATTACACGAGCAAATATCCAGTGCTGAGTTATTTTTGTTTGATTTTCTCTGCTGAAACATGTGGAGATAAAGTATTCACCAACTTCCCAGCTATAGATTTCCACACAGCAATTTTTAGCTGTCATTCTTCCCTGTTCCATGTCTATTATACTATCTGAGTAAAAATAGAAACACCACTGACACAGTATTTTATTGACTATTCCTCAGAGAATCCTTCTGTGAATATAAATGCATATTTATATTTTTACAAAACTAGAATACACACACAGTTTTCTTATAATCACTGAGAATAAAATAATGTCCAATTGATGTTTTTTAGTTCATTATCCTGCCTATTCTCACCTTCCTTGTCATTAGTACAATTGTCCCCCAAATACTTTGGCTTCTACTTTCATGTCATTAGTACACATATAATTTTATTTTCTAAAATATCTAAGATGAACATATGGCATTTGTTGTTCTGAGTCTGAGATAATTCATTTAATATGTCTATCTCCAGTTACATCCATTTTCCTGCAAAAGGCATTGAATCCTTCTTGGAATTGGAGTGATACATGTTGAGATCTGCCTGATCTGGGTTCTGGGAACCAAATTTGGGTCCTCTGGATGAAAAGCTCTTAAGCACTGAGCCACCGCTACAGCCTTCAGATTTGGCAATATTTTGCAGTTATTTCCTGAGTTATTTCCATCATATTAAAAAAAAAATCATTGCTCATGTGTATACCCTGAGATGCTTTCCTCCCAATTGCTGAGATCACAGGCATGGGCCAATATCCCTGGTTTATGTGGTGCTGAGGGCCAACATGGGTCTTCATGCATGTTAGGAAAGCACTCTAGATTTTTGGTAACTGTTGAAAATCAGATGGCCGTGTGTGTGAATGTACTTCTACTTCATCATTTATTCTAGTCCATGGGTCTATCTATGTAACCATTTGGGGACCAGCATGATGTCATTTTTTTGTAGCACAATTTAAATAGTTATTGTGATAGTGCCAGCATTACTATTTACTTACACAGGATTCTTTTAGCCATTTCGTGTTTCCTCTACATGAATTTTAATACTGTATTTTCAATTCTATGATATGTACTAGCATTTCCTGGGGATTGCACTGAACCTATAGATTCCTTTCCTGAAAAAGACAATTTTCTTTCAGTAGTAATTCCACCAGTGCATGAACGTGAGTGATCTTTCCTTTTTCTAGTTTCTTCCTCAGTTTCTCATATCATTGTTTAATGAGTATTTATTTATATGCTCTTGGTTCAATTTTAGTAGACCATGCATACCTTTTCTACTTCATTGGTATATGCTGTCAAAATAATCCATGTATTTCAGTGGTATGTGTTGCAACATCCCATTTTCCTTGTTAATTTTATTAATCTGAATATACTGTCTGTTTTGGATAATTTGTCTAAGCATTATCAATCCCATGTATCATTTCAAAGAAGCAACTCTTTGCATCACTGATCCTTTTACTGTTCTTTTGGTTTCCATTTTATTAATCTCCACATTGATTTTCATGATTTCTTTCTGTCTGTTTTTGGTTTGAATTGTTCTTATCTTTTGATCTTGAGGTGCATCATTAGGTTATTTTGGATGTTTTATTAGTATACAAAATAGGGGGCTTCTATGTGAGATTTCACACATGCACATGTTGGCGATTTTATCTCTTTTTTTTTTTCTTTTGAGAAAGGGTTTCCCTATCCAGGCACGAGATGGCCTCAAACTCACTATGTAGAACAGGCTGGCCTCAATCTCACCAAGACCTGCCTTCCCCTCCCTCCATAGTACTGGAATAAAAAGGCATGCCCATGCCCATGAGATTTGACTTTTTTATTTTTAATGTAGACATTCATAGCTATATATTTTCCCCTAAGCATTCCCTTTACTTTGACCAAATGATTCTAGTAGGCTATATTTTCAAGGTGACTTGCTTCTAGGCATTTAATTTGCTCCTTTATTTCTTAAATGACCCACTGAATATTTGAACTATATAATCCAATCTCCATATATGGGTATTATTTATTTAGTTCCATTAGATACTGCTTTCTACATTTATTCCATTTGATTAAAGATACAAGAAATTTTTTTTTATGTTTTGTGCTTGTTATTATTTGTTTTATCATTTGAAATGTGATCAGTTTCTAAGACAAGTTCCATGATGGGCTTCTGACAAGAATGTATATTCTATACCTATGAGATAGAATACTTTGTAAATGTCTGTTAAATTCAGTTGAGCTACATGAAGTTTAACTTTAATGTTTCTTTACTAGCTTTTCTGTCTGAATGGCTTATCTCTTGATGAGAATGGGGTACTGACATCACCCACTAGTATAGTGTCAGCTGGTCCTTCTGTGGGTGTGTGTATACATTTGTGTGCAAGTGAAGGTACAAATGTGTGGATATGCATGTGGAAGCTAGACAATGTTGAATTTATTCCTCCATTGTTCTTCCCTTTATTTTCTGAGACAAGGTCTTTCACTGAACTTGGAACTTCTGATTTGGCACAGCTGACCAGTGAGACAGAGGATCCTCCTGTCTCCCCCCCCCCCCCCCAGCAGTGGGATTACAGGTGTGCACTGGCATGCCTGGTCTTCTAATGTGGGTGATAAAGACTGAACTCGGGTTCTTGTGCTTGCATGGCAACACTTTCCAATTGAGCCATCTCCACAGCTCCCTATCTTGCCCTTTTGATATATAATTGTTGTTTTAACAAATTGGGTGCACCAATAAATAGTACATATATATGGTAATAATTGATGTGACTTCTTAATGAGTTATCCCATTATTAAATGTGCAGTAAAATTCATAATGACATGTCTTTCTTTGGCATGAATACAGTTATTACTGCTTTCTTTCAAATTGTTTGCTTCAAGTATCATTTTCTATTCTTTCAGTCTGTGTGTCCTCATCAGTGCAGTGAATTTGGGCAGACAGCAAGCAGATGGATGTCTTTTTGTGATCTGGGCAGCCAGTGTGCATCTTTTCATTGGAAAGATAAGATCACTTACCTTTTGCATTGTTATCTTCTTCATAGAGGTTTGCTGGTTTACAAAATAGTGATGAATAATTTCTCCACTTTAATGTATATCCTATATTCTACTGGCGAGATTTATTCTTTCCCAGGCTCTCTTATCATGGTCATCTTTCTTTTTATGTGTCTAATATTCCTTTAAGTATCTTCTGCAATGGTGGTTTAGTGGCCACAGAGTGATTTAGTTTACGTGTATTGTGAAAGGTTAAGTCTTCAAGTTTAAAGAATAACTCTTTTGGGGCTGGAGAGATGGCTCAGTGGTTAAGAGCTCTGGCTATTCTTGCAGAAGACCTGGGTTCGAATCCTAGCATCCACATGGCAGCTAACAACTGTCAGTAACTGCAGTTCTAGGGAATCCAACACCCTCTTCTTGTCTCTGCAGGCACTTCATGACATGGGTGCACTCACATACATGTGGGCAATATACTTATACACAAAATAAAACTAAATAAATAATTAAAGAATAACTCTTCTGGTTGTAATAACATTGCTTGACAGTTATTTTGTTTTATAGACTGAATATGTGAGCCATTAATATTTTATTATTATTCTGTATGTATGAGTATATTGCCTGCATGTATGTCAGTGCACTCATGTTGTTCAATGCCCACAGAGGTCAGAAGTGGGTGTTGGATCCTCTAGAACTGGAGTTATGGATGGTTGTCAGCCATGATATAGGTGCTGGGAATTGAACCTGTCAGTGCTCTCAACCACTGAGCCATCTCTCCAGCCCGCAATGATCCATTCTTGCCAGTATTTATATTTCCTGCTAAGAGATCATTACGCTAACAAGCAGTTCCTAACTAAGCACTTCTCTCTGCAGCTTTTGGAATTCCTTCAGTACTCCTGGAATTTTAACTCCAGTGACCACATTTGCAGGCCATGTCACTTTGTGGCTCTAGACCCTCCTAGCCCTGGATGTGCGCTTCTTTGCCTACACTTCTGCCATTTTGTAGTTTATGGCCTATATGTTCCATGTCTTTAATCTCCATCTTGGTGAGCAGCCTTCACCTGTACCCTCAATACCCAAAACACTATCACAGGAAAATAAACCAAGTGCCATAACTGTAGACACACACACACACACACACACACACACACACACACACACTTCTATGTTCTAGATATAGAAATAAAAGTAAAATAAAGACAACTCCTGTCACACTACCAATAACTGCAGAAAGAACATGCAAGAAATAATGCATTACGGAGGTAAAATTAATGAATGTAAAATGAATAAAAGAATGGAACAGGATTGGTAATCAAATGCAAAAAAAGATTAAGTAAAATAAGTAAAATAAAAATAAGAAAAAGGAAAGAAACACTAGAGGAAAGGAATTCTAAAAAATCAAGTGATAATCTGATTACAAAATATGGAAAATAAAATTACACAAAGGAACACAGAGCAATAAAAATAAAAACACAAGAAACCTCAACTATTAAAGTGAAAACAAGGGCCGAGTATGGTGGCACAGGCCTTTAATCCCAGCACTTGGGAGGCAGCAGCAGGCAGATCTTTGTGCGATTGAGGCCAGATTGGTCTACATAGAGTTTCAGGCCAATTGGGGCTACAAGGAGATCCTGTCTCAAAACAAACAAAAGTGAAAACACTAACAATATAACAAAAACAGGCTAAAAAAAGGAAAAATAAATGATCAGAGATGCATTTTATCTAGGTCCTTTAATACTAGAATCCTTGAGCAGAGGTCGGGGGCTATGTATTTCCTCTGTTCTCTTACCACTCAGGGCTACATGCTGGCTGAGTGCTGGGCCCAACACGGTAATTTTATCAGGGCTGCATTCAATTAAGAAACTTCACTGTTTGCATAAAAGGAGCCACTGCTGATATCAACAAGCTCTGGTGTGTGGGCCAAGCAACAAGATCAGTTCCAGAGGCCCCGTATTTCATTCACTGAGTTCATTAAGTTCAAGTCAAAGGGTACTAAACTATGGAAGACCAGATGAAACTCAGACCCTGCTCCTCTTAATGCTTTCAGACCCTACTGACAACAAATCACACTATAGTAAGAAGACAGACTGAAAATCTAGTGATCTATTAGACCCTATAGTCATGGTTTTTGGTCTGACTGTGCAGCCAACGCCATGGAGCTTGGAAGGAGGGTCTGGAGACCAAGCAATCTGCCAGTGTTGGGCTCAAGTTTCTGATTCATTGAAGTAACCCACAGGCAATGAACATGGCTCATTCCTCTCACAGGGTAAAGACCACCAAACCCTGTACACCTCAAACTCCCTGCTTTTTACATTTCTCACTGATTCTGCATCTTATCTTGCCAGTTTCCACAATTTCCTCGTGGCCATCTGACACAGAGACTATCAATGTGCTAACAGCCTCCTGGTATTGGGAGTGCTTATTTTCAGATTCCAAGAACAGAAGGCACTCCAAGATATGTAAGTGTGGTGACTTCAGTGACAATGTTCCCCATAGGCTCCAAGTATGTGAACACTTGGTCAGCTGGTTTTAGTGTTCGAGGAAGTCATGGAACCTTTCAGGTGTGGCCTTGCTGGAGGAAGCATGTCAGGCTTTGAGAGTTCACAGCCTCTCTCTCTCTCTCTCTCTCTCTCTCTCTCTCTCTCTCTCTCCTTCCTTCATGTGCTTACTCAGCTTTCTGCTCTGGCTGTCTCTGCTGCTATACTTCCCCCACCATGATGGACTCTTATCCCTCTGGATCTGTAAGTCCAATAAACTCTTCCTTCTATAAGTTGCCTTGGTCATGATGTTTTATCACAGCTGCAGAAAAGTAACTAGTATAGTTGGTAAATATAATCAATTTCTCCTCTAAGCCTAGTCTGCCAAAGAGTCAGTGCTAGACAGATTAGACCACTGGACTTCATATTTTATGCAACACAGGTTTTTCCTGTGGCCAGGCATACTAGCTGATTGGTACAGGAGTTCTTTACATGCCTTTGGCTTACCCTGTGGTTGTGGTTTTGGGCTTCCCTCCCACCTGGGAGATGGGGTTAGGAGTGTGGACCGTTTTCTACTTTCCTTTGCATTGCTTTTCTCCTTTATAACTGTCCTGAAACATTGTTCTTGATCCCCAGAACCCTTCCTCTCTTCCTCTCCCTTGAATATATCTGTGATAGTTTGAATGAAAATGTTCCCCATAAGCTCCAAGTGTTTAGACATTTTGTCCCCAGATGGTGGCGCTGTTTTGGGAGGTTTTAGAAGGTGTGGCTATCCTGGAGGAAGCACGTCACTGGGATGGGCTTACAGAGTTCTTAAGCCTTGCCAGATCTCCAGTTGCTATCTTGCTTCCTGTGCCTGCATGATGATGTGAGAGCTTAGATTCTGCTGCTCCTTCCAGCCACCTCTGCCACCATGCCTCCCTGCCATGACAGACTGTAATTCCCCTGTAACAGTATCAAACTCTTCTTTCTATAAGTTTCTTGGGTCAGTGTTTCTATCACAGCAACAGAAAAGTGATTAATACAATACCCTTTCCTTTGTTACTTTTACTCTTATCATTCCCATAGAATGGAGAAAATTTCTACTCTGCCATCTTATCCTGGAGACCCAGATGCTCTCTTGTTCTCATAAATTACACAGATGAATGCAACAATAACTATATTTAAAACTGTTTAGTGTCTGGTACTGCAATCTTGGTCAAAGCTCATGGCTGGGGAGGTCATAAGCCCTAGGTTAGAACCTGCTATTATTTTGCTAAATGGTCATGCTGTAAAATTGCTGCTAAATATTTATATTTATTTCCATAGACTGGGGCTGCTCTCAACCTTGGTCAGAGAAGCTTCTTTTTGCAGTAGGCAACAGACAATGGAAAGATACATAATTGCTTACTGTGCTGGGAAAAAGACACTGAGTGCTCAGCTGTAAACAGGTTATCTGTATTAAGCCTACCAACACCAAGGCTCAGGAAATATGCCAGTAAGAGCCAGAGGATGTGGAAGAGGGCTATGAAATGCTGTCTTCAGGATATGACATGGCTATCACTCATGAACTCATAGCTGCTATGGTTACCTGTACAAGATTAAGGCAGCCATAATCCCAGGACAAGTGATGTAGATGTTTCCAGGCCCCACCCCTTACTGAGAAGCTACTGGCAGTTGTAGCTGGTAAGGGAGGAAGACTCAGACTCTTTGTAGGATGTGATCCCTGGTAGTTTCCCATGTGCCAGTGCATGGTCCCAAACCCATGCACATATGAGCAGCCCTAACTGGACTTAGTAGGCTATCAAAACACAAAAACAAAAAAAGATGTGAAGTTGGGAGGGGATGTGTTGTGGGGAACAAATGGGGAGCTGGAAAGGGAAATGGGAAAGATATGATCATATTTCACCATACGCATGTATGAAATTCTCAAGAATAAAAAATTATAAAACAGTTTGATTTTAAAAGTTGTATCTCTATTCCAATCATGGGTGTTATAGTCTTTAATTTATATCCACCAATGTATCATATGCCAATTTTTGAAAACTGGCATCTCACAGGTTCAACTAAAATAAATGAATAATTCCTTAAAATCTCTATTACTTTCCGTCATTTAAAAATAAAAACCCATGTTTTTTTTTCCATCTTCTCCAGGTAAACGTTCTTTGTGGCTCTCATCTCACCACCATACATTCCCTTATCCCCCCATATTTTCCCTTCACTCTTTTACTGAACATAAATCCTTTAAGAGAATGCATGTTTCTTATTACTGATATCCCCACAATACAAAGGTAATTGCACATAAGGTAATCAAAGAGTAAATGGTAAAAGACTATGTCAACAAATACCTAATAAAAAATGCCGCTTTTAAAAAAAAAAGGCCGGGTGGGGGGGCGTGGTGGAACCTGGGCTCTTAGGTAAAGTATCTAACCAACAAAAAATGTTTGCCAGACCTATACAGGGATGAGACTTTGGACAAATCTAAGAAAATATACCCAGCATCAAAAACAGGGAAATGGGAACACATGGGGAACAGTTTTGAAAATTACATAAAGTGTCTGATCCATGAGATCAGGGCTAGGTTTGATACAAGTTGGTGAGAACTGTGTATCTGATGAGCTGTCTTCCTGTGCACCTCCCGAGCCCAGTATGAATTTACAGACCTGGGAGATTCCAGAGTGAGGCTTTTGATACATTCCATGACTCAAATCCATGCTGCAATTTGAAGGTCAAATCTGGTTTGGTCTTGGAGTACCCTGTAAAAGGGAAGTAATGTAAAATTTATCCAAATGTACCAAGTCAGGCCCAATGATGAAAGATGACAGCTCCACTTCAGGAGCTATGCTATGATGGGTGACTTAGAAATTCTTTGGAGACAGGTTTTGCATCCTATACTGACTGGAATATTACTCTCAAACCCTGTTAAACTGCCTGACAAATAATCTAAAATAACGACCTTTCAAAAACTTAAGTAAACAGAAAAGAAAAAAGAGAGACATTATGACTATTTATGAGAAATTTAATAAAATGAGGAAGGAAGTCATTAAAAAAAATCCCAGAAAATTTTCAAGTGAATAGCTCAATTAATGGAAAAAAAAAAAAAAAAACCAGGGCTACAAAGTGAGACCTGGTCTCAAAAAAAAAAAAAAAAAAAAAAGGACCAGGCAGAAAGACAGAGAAAAAAATCTGTGCACAAAGATTGGCTATTTTGAAACAACCCAGACACATTAAAAAATTGAGGGAACTGCCTCCAATGGCTCAGGGATCATTGTGGAAGAGGTGTTGAAAAGATTTAAGAGCCAGAGGATGACTACAAGGAAACAGGACATTTTGAGAGATGCTCTGTAGTTCCCTGGAACTTAGTAGACCTTGGAGGGCAAGGAACAAAAACTGTCCTTTAAGTCCCTCTGACGAGTAGGCCTCAAAGTATGGCTGTCAAACATCCCAGAAAGTTAGTTCCACCAGTCTCACGTGCTACATAGATAAAGCTTGGGCAAAAACCAAGTGTTCTCCGATAAACCTTGACTAGACATATTATGTTCCTTGAGCTACTTGTATGCATAATTTGTCAGTAGGTTGTTGGACTAATATGGTTCCCTCTGTTTTTTTAAAAAACTAGGTAGGGATTATTTGTATCATTGTCTAACCCTTCCACCAGGGTTTCTCCATTTTCCCCATTTCTCCCTTAATACCCATCTCCTATGGTCTCTCCTCTCTTGAGATCCTTTCCTTTTATCCCCAATGTTCCTTGTATAACCTCCTCCCTCCCATTAAAATAACCCCATTTTTATCCATATCTCCCTTATTAACACCTGTTTTCTACTGTTCTCCTTCAGGTTCTTTTTCCTTTACTGCCGTTGTTCCTTTTCATTACCCTGGTTTCTGTAGTTATATCTGGATACATATTTATAAGGATTTGGTGTTAGGATATACATATGAGGAAGAACATACATCATTTGTTTTTCTGAATCTGTTACTTCACTTAGTATAACAGTTTCTAGTTCCATCCATTTACCTGAAAATTTCATGATTTCATCTTTCTTTACTGCTGAGTAGAATTCCATCGTATAAATGTACCACACTTTCATTATTCATTTCATTATCCAGTGTCAGCTGAGGGACACTTAGGTGGCTTCCATCTCTTAGCTATTGCGAAAAGAGCAGCAACAAACATGGATGAAGATGTGTCTCTGCAGTAGGATGAGTTCTTTGGGTATATGCCAAGGAGTGGTATAACTGGGTCAAATGGTAGGTTCGTTTGTAGTTTTTTAAGAGTTCTCCACACTGCTTTCCATAGGGGTTGAACCAGTTTGCAATCCCACCAGCAGTGGATAAGCGTTCCCCTTCCCCCACATCCTCTCCAACATTTAGTCTCATTTGTTCTCTTGATCTTAGCCAGTCTGACTGAAGTAAGATGAAATCTTAAAGTGGTTTTAATTTGCATTTCCCTAATTACTAATGATGTTGAACACCTTTTAAGATGCTTCTTAGCCATCTTTATTTCTTCTTTTAAGAACTCTGTTCAGCTCCTTAAGCTCATCTTAATTGGGTTACTTCCTTTCTTGATTCTTTGTTTTTTGAGTTCCTTATATATTCTGGATGTTATACCTCTGTCAGATGTGTCGCTGGTGAAGATTTTGTCCCATTCTGTGTGTTTTCTCTCCACTTCCTTGGTTGCTTCTTTTGATGTGCAGAAGCTTTTTAGTTTAATGAGGTCCCATTTGTTGATTCTTGACCTTGTTTCCTGAGCAACTGATGTCCGGTTTGGAAAATCCTTTCCTACACCTATATTTTGTAGGTTACTGCCAATGTTTTCTTCTAACAGTTTCAAGAGTTTCAGGATTCACATTGAGGTCTTTGATCCATTTGCAGTTGATTTTTGTGCAAGGGGATAGACAGGGGTTTAGTTTCCTTCTTCTACAGGAGAAGATCAAGTTTTGCCACCACCATTTGCTGAACATGCTGTCTTTCCTCCAACAAATGTTCTTGGCACATTTGTCAAATATCAGGTAGCTGAAATTGCATGTACTCATATTTGAGTCTTCAGTTTTGTTCCATTGGTCTACAGGTCTATTTTTGTGCCACACCATGTTTTTTTGAGTATAGCTTGGTAATACAGTTTAAAATCTGGTATAGTAATCCCCCCACCATTGCACTTAGTGCTCAGGGTTGCTCTTTGGCTATCCGAGGTCTTTTGTGCTTCCATATGAATCTGAAGATGCTTTTTTCCACTTCTGTGAAGAATGTCAGGGGGATTTTGATTGGCATTGCATTGAATCTATAAATGGCTTTTAGTAGGATGGTTCTTTTCACAATACTAATTCTTCCAATCCATGAGCATGGGAGGTCCTTCCATCTTCTGGTGTCTTCCTCAATCTCTTTCTTTAAAGATTTAAAAATTTCATTGTAGAATTCTTTAATGTCTTTGGTCAGGTTTATTCTGATATAGTTTATTTTATTTTTTTTTGAGGCTGTTGTGAAAGGGAGTGTTTCCATGTACTCTTTCTCTGATTGCTTGTTATTGGTATATAAGAAAGGCTACAGATTTTTTTAGATTAATTTTGTAACGTGCTACTTTACTGAACATGTTAATCATTTCTAGGAGATTTCTGGTGGAATTTTTCACGTCTCTTAAATATAGTATCATATCATCTGCAAAAAGGGATAATTTGATCTCTTCTTTTCCAATTATTACTCCTTTAATTTCTTTCTTTTGTCTTATTGCTCTTGAGTTTCAAGCACTATGTTATAGAGGAGTGGAGATAGTGGACAGTGTAAATCTGATTCCTGATTTTAACGGGAATGCTTCCAGTTTTTCTCCATTTATAATGATGGCTGTGGGTTTGTTGTATATGGCTTTAATTATGTTGAGGTATGTCCAGTCCAATTCCCTCTAGGACTTTGAACATAAATTCATGTTCAATTCTGTCAAAGGCTTTCTCTGCATCTATTGAGATGACCATGTGTTTTTTGTCTTTGAGTCCATTTACATGATTTATGACGTTTATTGACTTACATATATTGAACCATGCCTGCATCTCTGGAATAAAGCCGACTTGATCATAGTGGATCTTTTTGATGTGTGTCTGTATGCGGTTTGCAAGTATTCTGTTGAGAATTAAAAAAAATATTTATTTATTATCTTT
>NW_008335578.1:52541-53261 GCF_000622305.1 Nannospalax galili | reverse complement strand
ATTAAGTAGTGTTGGATGTAGAACTTCTTTAAATGTCTGGTAGAATTCTGCTGTAAATCCATCTGGCCCTGGGCTTTTTTTAGTCAGGAGGTTTTGTATTACTGTTTCAATTTCCTTATGTGTTCTGGGTCTGTTTAAGCTGTGATCTCTTCTTGGTTTAGTTTTGGTGGTTCCCATGCTTTAAGATACTGTCCATTTCTTTTAGGTTTTCAAATTTAGTAGCATATACATTTTTGAAGTATTCCCTTATAATGTTCTGAATCTTTTTTGGTGTCTGTTGTGATGTTTCCCCTTTCATCTCTGATTTTGTTGATTTGAAGGTACTCTTTATTTCTTTTGGTTAACTGGGCTAGGGGTCTGTCAATCTTTATCTTGTCAAAGAACCAGCTCTTGGATTCATTGATTCTTTGTATTGTTTTCTTTGTTTCTATTTCATTATTTTTTGCTCTGATTTTTGTTATTTCTTCTCTTCTGCTGGGTTTGGGTTTCATTTGTTCTTGCCTTTCCAGTGCCTTGGGTTGCAGTGTTAGGTCATTAATTTGGGCCCTTTCCAATTTTTTAATGTAGGCACTTAGAGCTATAAACTTCCCTCTTAGGGCTGCTTTTAATGTGTCCCAGAGGTCGTGTTGTATTGTATTGTCCTTCTCATTGAATTCCAGGAATTCTTTTATTTCTTTCTTAATTTCTCCTTTGACCCACTCATTGTTTAGGAGTGTGTTG
>NW_008335578.1:21836-52400 GCF_000622305.1 Nannospalax galili | reverse complement strand
TGGTGTTTGGGTGGACTATTCAGTAGATGTCTGTTAGGTCCATTTGATGTATGGTGTTGTTTAATTCAGAGGTCTCTCTGTTAATTCTTTGTCCTGTTGACCTATCTAATGGAGACAATAGGGTACTGAAGTCCCCTACTATCAATGAAATGGGATTAATCTGGGACTTAAAGTCCTGTAGTACTGTTTTTATGAAGTTGGGTGCACCAGAGTTTGGTGAATATATGTTCATGATTGTAATATCTTCTTGATTCATTGTTCTTTTGATGAGAATGAAGTGGTCTGCTTTATCTCTTCTGATTAGTTTTAGTTTGAAGTCTACTTTGTCAGATATTAGAATTGCAATGCCTGATTTTTTTCTTAGTACCATTTGCTTGGAATATTTTTTTCCATCCTTTCACCTTAAGGTAGTGCCTGTCCCTGAAAGTGAGATGGGTTTCTTGCAGACAACAAAAAGATGAGTTTTATTTCTTAATCTATTCAACTAGTCTGTGTCTTTTGACTGGGGAGTTCAGTCCATTGATATTTAAAGTTATTAACAAAAGATGTGTATTGATTCCTGTCATTTTGGTTGTTGTTCACATTCTTGGTGTAGCTGTACATTTCCAGTTCTACCTTCATTAAATTTCTTATTGTTACCACTTGGGTATAGTCATTCCTTTCTTCAGCTCTTTGTATTGCTTCCAGAACTCTCTGAAGGGCTGCTTTTGTGGGCATGAATTCTTTCAGCCTATTTATGTCATGGAAGATTTTTCTTTCCCCTTCAACTATAACAGACATTTTCATTGGGTAAAGTAATCTGGGTTGGCATCTGTGGTCATTTAGAACTGGAAATACTTTGGTCCAGGCTCTTCTGGCTTTCATAGTTTGCACTGAAGTCAGCTGTAATTCTGATGGCTTTCCTTTATATGTGACTTGTTTTACTTTTTCAGCCTTCAGTATTCTCTCTTTGTTCTGTACTTTTAGTGTTTTTACTATGATGTGTCATGGAGAGTTTCTTTTCTGGTCCTGTCTATTTGGTGCTGTATGTGCTTCTTGCATTTCTATGGGCATATCTTTCCTCAATTTGGGGGATTTTTCTTCTATAATCCTGTTGAAGATCTGGTCCATACCATTATCCCGAGATTCGTCTCCTTCCCTTATGCCTATGATGCATAAGTTTTTTATGGTGTCACACAATTCCTGCATATTCCATTCTTGTGTTTTCTTAAATTTTTCATAACCTTTGCTTGAGTGGTCTAATTCTTCCACTTTGTCTTCTAGTCTTGATACTCTGTTTTCCATTTCATTCATTCTATTGGTGAGGCTTTCTCCTGTCATTTCTAATTGGTATACTGAGTGTTTCACTTCCTTCATTTCAGCCTGAGTATTCTTCACTATTTCTGTTTTTCTGAATTCATTCAGACATTTGTCCCTATCTTCTTTCAGTTCTTTGATTTCTTTCTTTGTGTGTTCTTTAAATTCACTGAATTCTTTTATCCTGTTTATAACTATTATTTTGGATTCCATGTTCTTAGTTATCTCTAGGGAGTTCTCATTGTACTCCTCTACAGGACTGTTGGTACTTGGTGGGATATATTATTTGGGTTTTCCATGTTATTATTTTTTTTGCTGTGACTTTAACATGTGGATTTCTTTTGTAGTTTCTGATTCTTGTGTGAGACTCAAGCCTTTCTTTGTTGAGTTTAGGTCTACCTCTTTATTTGTAAACTTTATGTGCTTTTGTGGTTTACTTGTTGGGCATGAAGAGATGGTTGGTCTAGGCTTCAGGTTCTCTCTTTTGATTTTATACTGGAGGGGCCAGATGGCTTTCATCCTGCGGCTCAGGAGTTCCCACAGAGGCCCAAGTCGGATGAGCATCAGATGCTCTCAGGCTTTCTCCTAAGGTCTGGATCCCTCTAGGAAAGATGCTGGCCTCAGGAAATTGGGGGCTGGGCTAGTCTGGGACCAAGGCCTGTCTGGCATGCAAAGGCAAGGTGGGGAGGGAATAGGCCCAAGGGCTCCCAGGGACTAGACCTAGGAACTGAGTTGGTCTTGGTGCAAAGGGTCAGAAGCAGTGGGGAGCCTGGGCCAAGAGGGCAATCCAGAGGTCTGGGGTGCTAAGAGAAGAAATGGGCCTATGCCCACGCTAGGAGGAGAGACAGGTTGGGGGAGCTGGGTGGGTGAATGAGGCTGGGGGAGTCAAGGCACAGTGGGCAAGTGGCCGAACTTACCCAGGAAGGAAGCTGGCCCCAGGAAGCTGGTGACTATACCACCCAGAAATGCAAAGGTGATGTGAGGGAGGGAACAGACCCGAAGGGCTCCCTGGAACTAGACCTAGGAACTGATTTGGTCAGGGTACAAAGGGTTAGGAAGCACTGGGGAGTCTGGGTCAAGAGGGCAGTCCAGAGGTCTGGGGTGCCAAGAGAATAAATGAGCCAGTGTCCATGCTAGGAGGAGAGATGGAGTTGGGGAGCTGGGCGATGAACAAGGCTGGGGGAGTCAAGGCGCAGTGAGCACATGGCCAAACTTACCCAGGAAAGAAGCTGGCCCCAGGAACAAGAGTCTTTTTATATATGCCAATAGCACAGCCAACAAAAGCAAAAATTTTAAAAATGGGATTGCATTAAACTGAAAATTGACTTTACAGAAAACTAAGAAACCATTAAAATGAACAATTAACTCACAGAATGGGAAAAATAATAGCAAAGTATTTATCCACAAGAAATTCATTTCCAGAAAATATAAAAACCTCAACAGCAGAAAAGCAAGTGCTCTGATGAAATCTGGTAAATAGTCTAAATAGACATGTCTCAAACACGCAATAAAACAGCCCATAAAGATATGAACAAACACACACCATCCCTAGTCATCAGAGAAATGCCCATCAAAACTGCAAAGTGGTGTCATTGTACTGCAGTGAGAATGGTTATTATCTAAGATACAAAACAGTGAAGGCTGAACAGTCTCATAAACTGGTGGGGGAATATAAACCAGTCCACCTAATATAATATGACGCTCCTCAGAAAGCTACATGCAGCAGCACTACATGATGGCATTATCCTACTGTTGGCTATATGTATTCAAAAGAAACGAAATCAGTCTTATGCTGAGAAAGCAGCACTTCTGTTTACTGTTGCATTTCTTCAAAAGTCAAGATACATAATCATTGAAGGTGTTCATCAACAGAGGAATAGGCAAAGGAAAGGTGGCATATAGAAACAACTGAATACCCATGAGGATACTGTCACTAGTGACATGGACAGAGTGTAGTATAGCTATTTATTCTGGGTTTGAAATGCCCATAAACATCTTAAAAGCAGAGCAGCTATGGTGACCTGCAGGACACCTTGGCCTTCAATCAAAGCAATGAAATAAAGAGAAATATATAGCAGATGCCTAGGTGTGATGGCGATGTGCCTGTTACATTCTCTCACAAGACTACCATGAACCCCTGAACTGAGATTTTTTTTTAATATTTTCATTAATTCTTTGAGAATTTCATATATGTACACAATATATTTTAATCATATTCATCCCCAGTCCTACCCTTAACTCCTCTAATGCCATGTCCTTTTTTTATTGCTGATAATCATCCACCAAGTCCAATTTGTGCTGCCCATATACTCTTGGGTGTGGGGCCATCCACTGGAGCAAAGTCAACCTCCCGGGGGCCACACTTGCCCCAGCAGCCACCACCTGTCAGTAGCTCTTCATGTGCCCCTTCCCCATCCACGCTGTAATTCTGACTGGCTTGATCTTGTGCAGGTCTTGTACAGACAACCACAGCTACTGTGAGTTCACAAGTGAAGCAGTCAACTGAGATTTCAACAAAGATTCTCTCTGCCCAACTGAATGTGGCATAAACATACAAAAACTAACTAGAGTTGGGATTTGGGATTGCTATAGGGATCTCAAAGTCACCTTTGCTTTCTAAGTAACCCTAATAGACTCAATTATTCATCAAATGGGATGGCTGGAATCTTTTCTTTGGGCTAGTGACTCGCTGCACATCTTGGGTGAATAGATCTTTCATTTCCCAAGGAGGATGCTGAGACACAAATAAAATGTCAGAAACAAAAAGAAAAATCCTGAATGTTCTCATTATATCTACAAGCTAAACTTAACCTCAAATAAAAAAATAAAACAGTAGTTACTAGAAAATATATTTAAACAACAAAGGGAAATAGGCTGGAATGAAGAAGCATCTTTGGATTCTGTCTGATCCACCAGTCCAGCCGTATTCAAAACGGGCATTGGATAAAATCTGGCAAAAACAGCTCAACGTGACCAGTAGCTGATACACTTTCCTCTTGCTTACTCCTTTACCCAGGACCCACTGACTGACCTGGAAGGTTCCAGATTGAAGTGTCTGCTACCCTCCATGGTCCAAATTCGTGCTCCAACATGAGTATCAACTCAGGTTTGGTCATGCAGTAGCCTGTAAATGAGAAATAATGTATAGTTTCTGAGACAGCACAAAGTCAGGTTCACTGGTGGCACACGACCTCTCCATTTGAGGAAATGTGCTATATAGTGGGTGAATTGGAGACTTTTGTTAGTCTTTACTCACTGGAATAGTACTCTTAGATAACCCTCCAAAATGATATTATGAATTTGTAAGTAAATAGAAGAGTACATCAGAGAAAACACAATAAAATTGGGGAGACAATGCATGATATTTAGAATAACTTGAAGAAAGAGAAACCACAAAAAAGAAATAGCCAAAAAGCTGATAGGGGAAGAATGCAGGGGCTGGGAATATGGCTCAGTGGATAAAAGCTATTCCTGTGCAAGCAGAAGACCTAAGTTTGGATCCCCAGTAACCATGGAAAAAGCTGGGTGTGCCCATGAGCACACTAGTGCTGTGGGGGGCAGAGACAGGACATTTGCTTGAGCTTGCTGGCTAGCCAGCTTAGAAAAAAACCCCAAACACTTCCCCTCCCCTGCAAAAAACAGTGAGCCCAAGTTCAGTGAGAGACCCTGTCTCAAGGGCTTAAGGCAGAGATTGATAGAGCAGGGCACCTGGTGTCCTCCTCTGACCTTTGCACGAGTGCAAACACCACACACATAGACACAGACACATGCACACACATGCCATACACACACACACACACACACACACACACACACACACACAGAAATTAATGAAATGAGGGAAAACTAAAACAGGCCTCACAAATAAATTGATCATGCAGAGAAAACATTGAGAAAAAACAGTGGTTGTTTCAACTATTTAGATAAGAGATTAATTTTCAGAAAATGGAAGGCCCTCAAAGACCCCAACAACCTAAATAAATAAATAAATAAATAAATAAACAAAGTGATCTCAGGACACATAGTCTCTCAGTATGTGAAGAAAGTTTTAACCTCCACATTCATTGAGGGAATGCTAGTCAAACCACATTTGGGGTATTGTTGCTCTGTGCTTAGAAAGGTTAGCTAAGATACCAATACTGAAAGGTCTCATACATTGATGTTGGGAATTCAGTACTGAAGCAACAATGAAGCCAGCATGATGCTTTCTCATTAAACTAAATATGGAATGACACAATACCACTACACCATTGTAATACACACACACACACACACACACACACACATACACCCCAAGGAAGTGAATCAGAAGTCTGTACTTCTATATCTATTGCATTATCATAGAGCAATCAACACAGTAAACAACAGAATAACATCAACAGAGTAATAGGTAAAGGCAATGTGACATAAACAACTGGATATTGTTTATTAAATTATCAAAATAAGTGAAAGTTCTGTTCACTTACAGTATGACATGGACAGGAGTAGAAGGTAGCATGTGAAGTTGTGATATGGTTACTTCTTCTGGGGTGGAAATGAGCATCACCATATTAAAGCAGAGCATCTCTGTGACTGGCAGAAGACCTTGGCCCACAGTCATATAACAAAATAAAGAGAAGTAGACAGTGGACTGTGAGGTAACAGGATTGGAGCTGTTCACATTCCCTCACAAGACTGTCATCAACCCCTTCCCTGAGATTACAGGACTCTGCCTGTGGTATAAAGATGTAAAAAACTGGACTTTTCAAGGTACAGCTAAGTAAGATTTACTCGGGCTCTTTGAGTGTGTGTTGTTTGTATGTGTGCATGCATGTGAGCATGATCATGTGTTTGGTGCACATGTATACATATGTGTGAGTAGGTCAGAACCTTCAATGTTCTTCCTTGGCACTTTCCATTTTTTGTTTGAGACAGATTGTCTTCCTGGTCTGGACCAGTAGGCTAGGCAAGATGGTCAGTGAGCCCCAGGGAATCTCCCCATCACTGGGACAGATGCAAGCTACCTGCTGTATAGCAGCTTCCCAGAACTGAAGCACTTCCTCCAGGAGGGAGACTGCTGAGATTCAGAAGGTAAACAAAGGGTCACATGTCTAGGAAAGTGGAACTATAGAAGATGCTCAAGGGCCCATCCTCAGCTTTATAGGGGGAGTAAATGGCTGCTGGGGAAGGAGACATCAGTCCATCTACAGAGAACAGATTTTTTTGGACAGTTGAGCTGCCTGGAATTTGTGCAGGGAGCTCCAGGGATGCAGCTTTCAGAGTCATTACTTGTGTTGAGGCAGGCTGTTTGGTGATACAGATGCTTTTTGAGTTAGACCCTCTCCTGCAAGTAACCCCTCAGCCATGTTGGTAACCCAAATAAAAGCCCATTGGCCCACCGAGTCAGACTTCATTTCTTTGGTCTGTCATGGGTTCCCTTTCAGGGGTGAGGAGATGCGTCTGAGTGTGTGTGTATGTCTCTCTCTCTCTCTCTCTCTCTCTCTCTCTCTCTCTCTGTGTGGTTTTGTGTGTGTGTGTCCAGGAAAAGTCTGTCACAAACACTTGGCACTAGAACAGAGACAAGACAGAATCAAAGACAAGTTGGGGAGGAGGGAGTGCATGGCACTGACTTTGGGGAGCAAGGCATGCAACGGAGGCTGAGCAGTCAGAGGATGGAGCGTCCACAGAGGGAATTCCAGTATAGCCGACCTTTCCAAGCTGTGGTGGTCTGCCTTTTCTGCTAGGCAACAGTTGCATGGTTCTTGCTGTAGACAGTGAGATGTGCAATTAAAGCTGAGTTACAGAAATATTAGTGTCCCTGGTGGTAATGCTCGGGTGGCAGTCCTTGTCTGTGTGGTCACTGTGGTACTGAGTGGCTTGTCTGTTTGATGAGTGGGGTTTGTCACTTGACTATGGAGATGCTCTGATAATGGTTGAAGGTTCAGAGCAACTTTTGCAGTCTTTAAGAGTTTCAGCAAATGGCTTCTGAGATTACCCAGCCATTGCTGTGTAGTAAGAAATACATCCGAGGCCAAGATGGCAGCCCACCAGGAACCTGTCTGTGTAAAGGAATTACAACAAGAAAAGCAGATGTAGCTAGCGGCCTCCATTTCAGCCTCTGATTTGGCAGGTAAATCTGATGAAAGGTAGGAAAAGACCCTGGAGGTGCTGGCTGCCATTTGATACAGTTGGGGAGGTGAAGGAAAGAGGACAAGTTGATCTGTGCTGAAAAGCCCTTTCTGGGATCCAGGACCTTGGGAGAATCAAAGAGAGAGGAAACCATGGTACAAATGTTAGAAGATACCCCTTGGGTCTGACCTTTAATGATGAAGAATGGAAAACCTAAGAGCCAAAGTACAAATAGGGCCTTGACAATGGTCTTGTACAAGAAACTAAGGTAATTAGGGAATACTCTGGGAAAGGGCTTTTTGATACAGGGTCTCCCTGTAGCCCCAGCTGTCCTGGAACTATGTAGACCAGGATGGCCTTGAACTCACAGAGATCCGCCTGCCTCTGCCTCCCGAGTGCTGGGATTAAAGGCATGCGCCACCACGCCTACCTAGGAAAGACTTTTTAAAAAATATTTTAAAAATATTTTTTGTTTATTTTTAGTGTATGAGTGTTTTGCCTGTATGTAAGTTTACCATGTGTGTGCCTGGTGCCTGGAGAAGCCAGAAGACAGCATAAAATTCCCTGGAACTAGAGTTACAAATGGTTGTTAGCTCCCACATGGGTGCTGGGAACTGAACTCTGGTCCTTTGGAAGTCCATCCAGTGCTCTTAACCACTAATCAATCTCTCTAGCACCCTAGGACAGACTTTTAAAGAGGCAATGAAAGAGCTTGTCAAAGCCTGGCTTGTGAGGCTGTAGGACATGGGAGCAGATAGGATCAATCTGACTGCAGCAGAGATAGAAAAAATGAACAATATAATTACCTATTCCTCATTAAGACAAAAGCTGCACAATCTGAGATAATATGAGGGAAATCCGTCCCTGACTGACTGGCTCATACACGCCATTAGGGACACTTGGTTATCACTGTCTGAAGTTCCCATGAATATCAGGGAATGGAAGACAACAGAGGAAGTTCAGGCATTACTGGGGGAATTGAGAATAGGAGAAGCTGTGGTCGGTCCCCAGGTAAGGAGGCCAAACAGAACTATGCTCATGAGACCATTTAAAAAGTTGATTCAAGGCTGGGCGTGGTGGTGCACACCTTTAATCCCAGCACTCGGGAGGCAGAGGCAGGCGAATCTCTGTGAGTTCAAGGCCAGCCTGGTCTACATAGTGAGTTCCAGGACAGCTGGGGCTACAGGGAGACCCTGTCTCAAAAAGACAAAAAAAAAAAAAAGTTGATTCAGCAGGAAATTCCAGACTGGCATGGGGTTCTAATGACCTAGTTGGGTCCTATGGTGGGACTTGATCTTTTTGGCAGAGTGGAATCATTTAGACCAGTATATGAATGGAGTTTGTAAAGTGCTAAAGTTCTGGGGGGGTGGGGGGGGAGACAGACAATGCATCCTGAATTCTGAGTTATTTGAAGGCAACTGTGGCAAGATCTGTAGTGACCTGGAGATCTTAGGGAAAACTTATGAAAAGCCAACTTTTGCGTTTTTTAGAAGACTTTAAAGCTTGACCAGTTCACCAAAGTGTTAAAAAGAGTACAGGAAGGAGATGCCTTGGGGTGGGTGCCACCCTACTCTGATGGGGTGGACAATGTTGTGAACAAGTTGGGGCCATACATGGGACCAGAGGCCTCATGTTAAATTGTGGATTTGTTGGTCCTCTAAATATGCAAAATATTTTAGTTTTTGATGGATACTGTCGTTGAGTGTACTAGCTGAGTGTAGTTGAGTATTCATGGCAACCCCACCCCTACCCCAAAGCTCAGAGGCAATGGCCAGCAGTGAATGTATCAATATGAGGATTGAAAAAAAAAAGAAGGTGTAGGTAAAAAAGACCAAGCTTGTCATAGGGGTAAGAAATAATCCTCCCAGAGTAAACTGCACAAATTTGTCTCCTGCAAAATTATTCTGGGGGTGGAAATTGTTCACAGAGCCTGAGGCTCTCACAGACACCAGGCATGGCTGTGAGGGACAATGGGAGTGGCCATAGTTGTGATTCAGGCCAAGAGTCTACTAGACCCTGGGAGGGGTACAGCCAAGCCAGGCAAGCAGGCTCAGCCAGGCAGAGGGGTGCAGCTAGACAGGCCCAGAGCAACTGGTCAGACAGGTGCAGTCATTCCTGTTACTTCTGGCTGTGGGTTAAACCTGCTAAGCCAGCCCACCAAGACAAGAGGGAATGCATGGAGGCCACAAGCTGGTGGCTCCAGGATGAGGATGTCAAACAAAAGATACAAATGATGACATTTTTGTACTGTATTAAATCTTGCTAATGCATTTTTTTTTTTAGTATTCCTTTTGGTGCTGGATCCCAAGACAAATTTGCATTCTCTTGAACTGTCAAGATTGGACCTTCAGATTATGCTTCCAAGGTTACCTCAGTCCCACTATTTGTCACAGCATGGTGACTCAGAACTTTGTTATGTGTAAACAGGTTTCATTATATAGCTGACATAATGCTAACTTCTGAGTGTTTTACAGAATTAGAAAAGTATCTAAAAGACATGCAGGTGCTACTAAAGGAGGGAGATGGGAGATCAGCCCATACAAGGCACAAAGGCCAGGCACAGCTGTAAAATTCCTGGAGTATTATGGTCCAGCAAGAGATGTATGATGCCTGACAAAGTTGTTAAGCAAAATCTTACAACAACATGTGCCTGCTACTGTGAAAGAGCTTCAGGTACTCTTGGGGCTCCTGGGGTACTGGAAGACTTTCATACCCCACCTTGCCCCAAGATTCCTGTCCTCTGTGTTAGCTGAAAAAGAAAGGTGCCATTTAGGATTGGGTTAGAAAGGCCCAAGAAGCTTGCTCAAGTAAGCAAGCTAAGATCTTTGTAGTGGGATAAACACTGTGTGCCGCATTACCCCAGTGCCCCTTCCTGCTCAAAGTCACCAGAAACTCAGGTTATTATAGCCAGGGACAAAAACGACCCGAGTAAATAGTTCCAACAGGGTTTTGGTCTCAGTCATAGAAAGAAGCAGAGGCTTGGGACACAGTGCTAGAACAATCACTGGCTGTATTTAAAGCATTACAGCAGGTAAAATCCATTCATCTCTGGCCCGACCTCCATAACCTTAGAAACAGGTTACCTAAGGAAGGGCTGAACTGAAGGCCTTCTGACCAAGCCCCTTTCTGGGGTGGCACAGAATCAAACTCTACAAAGGTGCCATGTATATTTACAGCAACATGGTATAGTGTCTTCAAGCCCCATCACCACTGCCATGCAGGCTGTCCTGGGACCAGTGTCCTTTAAAACCATTGAGCCCCTTCCAATAACTGAACCAATAGCTAACAAGGTAGAAGGGCCAGCCATCCATGTCCACCAATCCCTGGTACACAGATGGTACAAGAAGACGCACCACACAGGAATGGGAAGCTATAACAACACAAATGCACAGGTACCACATGGCTGGAGACATGAGAAGGAAGAAGTGGAGACATGAGAAGGAAGAAGTAGCCAGTGAGCGGAGTTAAGAGCAGTATGGACAGTAGAAACTCATGAGACTTGGTCTGTGATAATCTATACTGACAGTTGGGCTGTAATTCAGAGAATTCGCTTTATGGATGGCCCAGTGGGAAAGGACTGGCAGGTGATGGGTTGGCAGACATACAACAGACTCTGGAGAAAAACACATAACAGAGCTCTACAGGAATCAGAACCACTGACAAATTTCCATGTGGCTGCTCACAGTCCATCAAGTCTTCTCAGAAATCAGGGAGCAGATGCCCTTACTAAAGCATGGGCTATCTGCCTTCAGATGCCATTAGAGGCTGCTCATTGGGTTCAAGTGGAGCCTGGTCACAGGGGAGCTGTGATTTGAAAGAGAAATGTTCTCACAGGCTCATGCATTTGAATACTTTGTCCCCAGCTGGTGCACTGTTTGGTGAAGTTTAGGAGGAAATATGTCCCTGGGGGTAGGCTTTGAGAGTTCACAGCCTGGTCCCACTTCCAATTTCTCCCTCTCTGTTTCCTGAGTGGGAGATGTAACCCCTCAGCTTCCTGCTCTGGCCTCCTCATGCCGCCATGTCTCTCCTTCCATTATGGACCCTCCCTTTGGAACTGTAAGCCCAATAAATTCTTCCTTCTATATGTTGCCTTGTCATTGTTTTTTATCACAGCAACAGAAAACCAAACTACAACAGGAACCTATACAGGATGGAAAATAACTGAAGACTCTACATTCCTGTAAATGATTCTGACAGCCTATTACAGTGTGGAAAGGTCCAGGTGGGAGGAAAAGAGGGAGGGTTACACTGGGGTAGATTTGCAAGGAGTGAGTAACTCAGTGTTCTACAGTCCAGAAGTAATATGGTTGCAACAATTAACTATTTCAAAATAGCTATCACAGGGATTTGAAAGTTTCTCAGTATGAACAAGTAATATATGCCTGAGCTGACAGATTTACCATCATGATCATTACATAGTATGTAAGTGTATTGCAATGCCACACTGCTCTCCACAAATGTGCGCCACTACCATGCATCAACTAAAATTTATAATAGAAAATGAAGGTTAAAATTAGAAGTAGTTCCTACACTTACCAATCAAGAAGAAAGCAAATGCTACTGAGAGTCAGAGGGAGGCAGACTCACCCAGGAACACCAGGCTGCTGTAGTTCTCCAGCATCACATCCCTGTAGAGTGTCTTCTGAGCAGCATCCAGGTCCTGCCACTCATCCCAGGTGAAGTACACAGCTACATCGTCAAATGACACCAACTCCTGTAACGACACATTTATTTTCAAGTCAAGTCCTCAGCCTTGGGAACAGAAATTGGGTTTAGTCTTCCACATGTATGCATGTCTAACCAGTGCCTTACAGACGGTGCAATTTGATTTATATTGTTTATTATGGGAGAGAGCAAAATAAACACAAATATTACACCTCTAACATGATTGAAGAGTTTCTCAGGGAATTAGAATAGAAACAAATCCGTGGAATACATATGTATGTAAGATTTGTGCTAAGAGCAAGAGAAAGGTATATATAATTCAACCATATAAAAGTAATGTTAAATCTCTAAAGAATAAACAACCCAATGAAAAGGCAGATGCTGGGGCTGGTGGTAAAGCACAGTGGTAGAGCTTGTCCAGAGGGGGCAAGGGAAGGGTTCAATTCCAGCAACTACAGAATACATCCCAGTCTTAAACTGAGGGTTTCATGGGGTCTCATAACTGAATGTGAGAATCAGGAAATATTGGGCAATAGTAACACCCAATGACCACACATTAATTCAAACTCAAATATGCAGCACATCCAGGTGTTTCTGGTGCGCTCACTTGTGCTGTGTCAGGGAACATCACTGCAGCCTTTGTTCTGCTCACACAAAATACACACTTTCTACTGCTCACACCGTTGAACCATACCACTCCTCTAAGCATTGCCAGAAACACCTTGGCTTTGCTTTGAGACTAACTGTTATGTTACAAATTATAGTGTTTTTCACTCTATGTAATTTTCTGTACTAATAGGAACATGTGGATGCCACAATGTGGTGGTGCCTGACTCAAGAAAGACTAAACTCCTGGAGTCATTTAACCTGAGTGAGCTGGATCTGTTCTCAGAACTGTTCCTTTCTGATTTCTATTGGAACTGTTCCTCCAAACAAAGCACTTTCTCATATTTAACCAAACAGTACATCCAGCATGATATGGAAAAGAAATGAGGAACTTTGTCCTACATATTAAAGTTTCTTCCACTCTGTTACAGCAAAGAATACAGGCCCTCACCTCCTCCTCCCTGACCCTGTTATTCCTGCCTGAGGAGTACCAGCCTCTCCAAGTCTTAAAGAATCTTTAAGTAGTTTGCCTTGTCTGACCCCTACTGACCCAAGACAGCATACAAAACCACAAACTAATGTTATCAACCTTGTTTTGCAACATTTACTGTGGGCAATTCTTTGCTTTCAACCTACCACAGTCTCTGCTTTTAGCAATGGTATTATAGCACACACAGAGACACAGAGACACAGAGACACAAAGACACAAAGACACAGAGGGACACACACACACACACACACACACACACACACACACACACACACACACACACACACACACACACATTATTCTGCACCAGGGGGAGGGAAGGGTCATGGGGGAAAAATAAGGAACATAGTTAAAGGTGTTTAGTTTAACTTGTAAAAGCTGATTTCTGAAGAGCCAAGGCCTAGTAAGAGTGTTTCCACTGTGTTCTGAAAGGCTGCCTACACTGAAATAAGCTGGCTACACTGTAGGAAGGCAGACTAAATGATCTTGTTAAATAACCTCAAAACATAAGGTGACCTTTGGTTACAAGGTTAGGTAAGATAGGATACATTCCCAGAAAAGTCATTCCCACAGAAACATAATGGTTTAATTATGTTATACAAAGACTTTTACTATTTTCTTGCCATCATTTCTTAGCACTTAAATACCAAATTAGTATATGTTTGCGTTGTATTGTTAGACAAACAGCATATCAATCTTATTAGCATGCAAATTTGTTTTTATCCTTAATAAATGGTAATGTGTTTATCAAAGAATTGTTTTAAGGTAAATTATGACTTATTATCAGCCAATGTTTCATTTCCATACCTATTTTATGTGCCCTTATACCTGGATTTACATAAAACTTCACAGAAGAAAATATATTACTAGTGGAAAATATTTCAGAAGCCCCGGAATAGGGGACTCCTGACTTACCTTCTATCTACAGACAATAAGCTTAATAAACATGTCCACAGATCTCAAGTTCTACTGAAAAGCATAAATGAGTTGTCAGATTCTACATACTGTGCAACTGAGAAAACAGCTACCTCTAGTAAGCTGTGAAGGCTCAGGCACACTTAGTCAGGACAGAACTTTGGACAGTTTGCTATAAATGCAGATTCCAAATACCCACCTATACTCTGAGGGTAGAAATGTAGGTATCTTTCATGTGGCATGTTGACATGTCATTCCATGTGCATAAATCTAGAGTCTGCCTAGAACACAGAATAAACTCTGGGTTTTATATGCTAATGCAAATATTTCCACTGCCCTCATCCTCTGAGGTGAGAGAAGTGGTTAACACTGAAAGTTCCCATTTCTTCTTGGAAGGAGTTTACATACACACACACACACACACACACACACACACAGAAAGAGAGAGAGAGGAATTAGTTCAGCCATTTTAGAATGTAATATGCTAGTTCTGCAAGCTGTCCAATAAAACTCAACATGAAATTATCAAATCCAACAATCTCCATTATTGCCATGTATCCAAGGAAAAGAAATCTGAATGTCAAAGAAATAGCTGCCACCCAAGTTCACTGTAGATCAGTCACAATCTAGATACAGAAACCAATGAAGCACTGTCAGACCAGGGTAGGACAAGACAATCCTCCAAGCTACAGATCACACAGCTAGCTAGCTGTTCTGAGAGGCTCTCCACCCTGCTACAGACAGCTCTCTAGGAGAGGACCAAGTGGGCTGACATTAGTAGGTACTCTAAGAGGACAAAGGTATGGCTGCTGTGGGTTGCTGGTAGAGATACCAGGCGGCTCTGACACCTGAGGCTAGAAAGACTAGAGATGGGGATGACAACATGCAGCTCTGTGACATTTGCAAGGGAAAGCTCAATCCAAAGACATTCTGGTAAATATGCCTATGGGAGACAGAAAAAGGAATAAAGACTTACATGGGGTTAAATGAACTTTCTTGGCTTTCCTCATCTGTGATATGTTTATAAATAGAATATGAAAATTCTTCAAAAATTCTTTACTTCAGTAGTCAAAGAAAAGAGACAAAATATCATCTGTTTGAAATACATCAGGAGCGGGGCTGACAAGATGGCTCAGCGGGTAAAGGTGCTTGCCATCAAGCCTGACGACCTACGTTTGATACACAGCATCCACATAGCAGAAGTCAGCTAACTCTCAAAAGCTGTCCTCTGACTTCCACATACCACCAGTGGCATACATGACCCCCCACACACACATAAGATAAATAAATAAAGGTTAAAAATAAATAAAGACATATACCATGTGTACTGTGGAAAAACGATGTTGGTAACATAAGCCAGGGGGGTAGAACTTTAGGGATTTGCTGCTAGTCCTGGGAGAAGCAAAAGCTTCTGGTCAGGGTTGTGGATTCTAGACTATGTTCCCCACACATTTGTAAAGCTCAGGGGAAGATAAGAGACCAGGGGAGAAGTGAGGTGGGAGGGAAAGATGGAAAGAACTGCCTCAGGCTGGAATCTAGCTGGGAGTCACAAACTTCAACTGAGAAAAGCAGAGTTAAGACTTATTTTCCTAAAGATATCTCAAACAACAATGTTTAAAAATCTATGCTTACTTTGAGTAGGACACTTAGAGCATTGGATGTAACCACATTAGCATTCCTTACAATTTCATTCACAAAAGGAACATTTATTTCATTTAATTATTTGTGTGTGTGTGTGTGTGTGTGTGTGTGTATGCACACGTTGTGCTATGGTGCATGTGGAGGTCAAAGGACACCTTGCAGGAGCAGATTCTCTCCTTCCACCATGTGGGTCTCAGGGATGGAACTCGGGTCCCCAGACTTGGTGTCAAGTGCCTTTACCCACTTAGCCATGTCCCCAGTCTCTAAATTATTTAAGGGTGTTTCAAGTGTCCTGTCCCCCGACCACAAATGCCAAATGTGTTTAAAAGATTTTACAAGGCTTATTGAGTAGAACTTCATGATTCTGGAGAGTTGGAATGTTGCAAATGCAGGGCCAGAATGATCTTGGGTTATCATTAGTTCCCTTAAAAGCCATTCAGCAGTCTCCTTCTGTATATGGCTTAACATCAACTATCAGGTAAAATTTGGGGCTGAACAACTAGTTTCCAGCAATCCAGGAGCTAAGATTGTCATCAGACAACCCTGAGACCTATGGCAGGGTTGTCCCTGCTGTGCTGTAACTTGTCTAAGCTGCTTTTCTTTTGTTCGGCAACTATAAAAGCTCATGAAATCACATCCAGGTTGGAACATATCATTTAGGGCATCCTAAATGCATGTTCTCAAGTAGTGTGACTCATTTTGTCTCAGAATAGTCTTTTAACTCCTTTTGAGGTCAGATCAGTGTTTTCTGTGGATAAGAGAAATAAGTAAATGAATTCATATTTTTTAACCTTAATTTTTTAAGTTTACTTAACCCTTAAACTTTGCCTGATCCTTAAACCTTGATGCAAATGACATCCTTTTGGGAACACTGAGAAATCCATAAAGTCATACAGATAGGCACTGTGAAGACTACACCTTTGGGTGTCTTACTGTCTCTAAATGTACGGGGTTAATTTAAATCTATCACTACTTAACAAATTAACTGTACTTCTTTCTGACTTCTCCTGAAATTCTTTTGTACAGGTGTGTAAGGCTTTACCAGGGCGGTTAAGGGGCACTCCTCCAGCTGCTGGCAGCAGCGCTTGGCTGAGACTCTCCGAGCCCAAGACACATGGCATGCAGACCCCCGGACCCCGGCTACCCCCAGGACCCACACCGAGTCGGGATCCTCCCAGATCTTCCTCCCTGTCATCCCCCGGCCATCGGCGGGGCCGGGACTACAGGACAGAGCTGCTGCAGAAAGGACGGCGGCCAAGTCTGATACAGCGGCTAGACAGGACGCCCAGTGCCCGAGCTGGCCCAGCTCCACCCACAGCCGGCGGTGGGGCGAGAGCTCAGCGGCCCCATGCGGGGGCTCAGGCCTTGGGGCTCTGCAGGGATGATGGGGAGCGCGGCAGCCACCTCCGGTGCACAGCTTCCCTCCCCTGCTCAGGCCGCACCCTCACCATTTCCGGGTTTCCCGGCATCCTGCGTCCTCCTGGGAATCTTTCCGCTGCAGCACAGCACAGGGTGACGGAGGCCGCAGCAGTCTCCAGGACCTCCCGAGCAGGAACCCACAAGGTGACAGATCCCAAGATGGCCGGTGACAGACAAAGGCACCAGCGACGCTGGTGAAAGCCCGCCCCCTACATTCTGTCTCTGTGCTCGATTGGGCAATCCTCAGTCTGGTGCATCCGATTGGTCAAGAATTCAAGTCCTACCTACCTAAAGCTATGAGTGACAGGAGATGGCACCAATTCATGGGTGAGTTAAAAAAAAAGAAAATAACAACAAAAAGAAATCCACTGGGACAAGTTCTTGCCTGCAGGTGTTGTAAGGCAGGGTTTCCTGCGGGAAAACACAGCCCCACAGCCCGGTAGAGCTGAAGGTCATATCCATATGAGTTTAATAGAAGTAAATGAATCTCATTCTCAAGTGGAAATCACACTGTGACAAGTTTTAACCTGTGTGTTTTCCCAACTCTACTCTTTTTTGAACTGGCAGGCTGAGCTTTAAAAATAGGAAGCAGTCCTCTAAGATAGTCATGCCAGACACAAATAAAATGTGAGGCGAACCTGTACAATTTTTAAGTTAAAATTTTAGGTTAGTGTGTAATGTGTTCATTGTGATGTCTTCACACACATGCTTTGTTCTCAATCATTCCCTTGCCCCGCTGCCCCACTGCCCAAACCTTGTCCCTCCCTGGCTGTTCTCTGCTTCTCCCGTCTTCTCATGCTAGCTTTCATGTCATATGCATCCAAGAAGTATACCTTTAAATTTCTTAATATAAAGAAACAGGTGAAACTGATTGCAGCAACAACCATATCAAAGACCAATGACATTTTTTCATTTCTCATTATAGGAGAAATTTGAAAACATGTATAATGGACCCCACACACATGAAAATTCTGTTCCTTTTGGTTTGTGGGCTGTTTATGATTTCTAACACCAACAAAATCAAATTACTGTGCTTGAAAAATCTTACCACAGAAGTGATACTGATACAGATGCACTGTACCTGAGAATGCACTTTGTCTTACAGTAACATAGCCAAACAAGGAAGCATATCTTGAATTTTATTTTAAGCCAGGCAAAGCAGTTTTCTGGCACCTGAAACTGAGATGCGATAGTGGGCAAAGCTACATTGCACACACACGTGTCAAGTACAGCTAATGATGACTTGAAGTTTAGTCCCCAAAGCTGGGGTGCCTTCCAGTCCTCACCATGACACAGTTTTCCTCAATTACCCACCTGTCCCATGAACTACCTAGGCTAGTGCAACAGTGAGGACATTAATCTGTAGCCCTTCCAAAAGGCAATCTGTCAGCATCTGGCAGATTGTGAACAAGGACTTATTAAGTTACCCACCTGGCCTCTAATCTATGTCTCTTCTGCCTCAGTCTCCCAAGTGGCTAGGATTGCAATTACAAGACACTACTCAGCTAGATAATAAACCTGGTGGTATTAAGGAACTTGTGCTAGCATAATACAGTGAATAGTTGGAAACGCTTTCCTGAATTGTATTAAGGAAAGCTGGATTAGATAACAATTCATGTTTACAAATTATCCCTTATGATCCCATGTTATAATTCACCAGTAGTGTGTGTCTAGATTAGATACAATAAGGAAAAAGCGAAGAAAGGTGATAGTCAGGTTTTATAGTCATCACATGCAGAGCAGGACTTCAAGGACACATGCTTCCTGAGGTTTTCCTGATACTTTGCCTTGCCATTCAAGGCATTCAGTGGTCATGTGATGTATAACAACATTTTGGTCTGTAACAATCCGCATATACAACAGTGGAAGGTTATTGTGAACCTGAAAATTTCCTAGTTTTCAGTAATGTCACATGCATTCTAATTCATAGTATAAATTATTTGTTGAAAACAAAGCCATTTTCATAAAAACATAACACATGTTATTGAGTATGGTACATAATATTTGATAGATACTGATAAATGTCTAAACTACGTCTGGTGGCATGTGCCTATAATCCCAGGATTCAAAAGGGTGGGGCAGGAAGGCCATGAGTTTGAGACCAGCCTGGCCTGCATAATGAGACCCTGGCTCAATGCAAGTAAATGGCTATGTTGTCTACTGACCTTATGTAGTTTTAATTTTGTCTTACTGTACAATATTTATAGCTATTAAATAATGTTAGCTGCAAAGCAGCCACAGGCAGGCCTTTAAGAGACTTTTAAGAATTCATTGTTATCATTGGGTATGACATCTCCAGGGATGTTATTTTCCCTGATGATACTTCAGTAACATAAGAACTGAAAATCGAAACTATGTTCTTGATCCTGGTCCTACACAGAACTAGGCTAAAATATGCTTCTTTGGCCCAGTCTCTATCAAAAGGTAAGTGACCACTTCATCAGCACATACATGAAAATTGGAGTGGTGTAGATTAGTGTGGGCCATGTGTAAGAATGGCATGCCATTTTGTGAAGTTTTCATATTATGTTTTCCATTTAAAATAGCAAAAACTGATAGTAAAAGAATATAATTAATACTGTATAAAGCAATATTACATGTTTGCTTTGCTTTTTCCTTTTTTCAAGTCAGATGTTTAATTTCATGGCACTATGACTTTTACCAAGTCATCCCATACATGGCATGAAAACCAGTAATATTCTTTATAAGCCACAAAGAATCTTAGCTTACGTTTTTTTATTTAATAACCACATGACTAGAAGAAGCATTTCACTACAGCTTTAACATATTCAGTAAAAATTTCCCGAGCAAGGATATATCTCTTTCAAAAGTGGCTATAAAATTTTAGGTTCACAGCTGAATTAATATGGTTATACAATATTGAACTCAATATAAACTCTGTAAGACATAAAATTGAATGAGTTACATGTAATGAAGCTCTCCATTTCACTTTAAAATATGCTGTTTCCTTCATTTTTAATGCTACTAATGCTTAGATGTTTGCACAAGTGTCTTTAATCTCTACATATCTGATAATTACTAGCCACAGCTGGTTACACTTGGATCCTTGGCACCTGAGTATGGATATGAAGTCATCAAGTAGATTTCAGTGGTAATGTTTATCACCTCTACTAATTAACATGAAGTAAAATTTTTATGCTTCCTCCTCAAATATGTCTTTTTTTAAATTTGGTGAGTTTTGTGTGTGTATATCAAACAGAACATCCCACATAGTTTTATTCATCTATATACCCCCCTCCCCGACATTATCTTTTATGCTCAGGATTATTTTGGCTATCCAAGGTCTTCTGTGATCCATTTTTTTCCTATTTCTGTGAAGAATGTCATGGGGATTCTGATTGTATTACATGAATCTTAGTTAGAGGAATATCTACTTTCCCATTAGTGTATTTTGTAGAGGACAGAACAAAGGAAATTAGTTAATCCAAAGTTAGTCTTGTCCCTCTGGCCCAATAGGAGGCCTTGTCTCTGAGCCTTCAAGCTCCTCCTTTGTCAGCTTTCTCTGTTGGGGCAGGAAGGCCTTGCCACTGAGTCTTGGATTCTTTCCGCAGTGCCCTTTGTACGACATCGAGGTTTAAAAGTTAACCAACCATTAGCAGTGTCTATGTGCAGGGCTAGCTACTAGCAGTTATGTACATGTTGATTCCTTGTGTGAAACAGAGTATAAATGTGCTTTTCTAGAACACAGAGTACCTTTATCTGTTACTTATCAGTGCAGGAGAGCCAATCTGCCTACCTTAAAGCATTTGAGGCAAGTTCTCTACCACTGAGTTATACCTCAACTCTTTTGTAGAGTTTTCCCATGAGAGTAAAGCAGAGAAGAATCTACTGACTTGATGTTGAATAAAAAAATCCCTTTGCTTCTCCTTTTTCCACTGTAAAAGCAGAAATCTGAGCAGAATGACTCTGGTTGAGATGCGCTCATGGAGTTTCCTCAATCTACCACATAGTCTTCCACTTCCTGGATTTCACAACTCCTTGGACTTGACTCAGCACCTGCACATTCACAACTCTTGGAATATCCAGTGAACGTCAACCCCTCTGGCACTCTGCCCAAAGATGGGGAGAGCACAGGAGAAAGACACTAGTCAGGCAGTTTAGGGACAGAGACCTAGAGATCTGTTTCTAGTTTTTGCCTTTAACAACTAGTTCTGTCTTTGCCAGAAGCTGGGAACATCTTGACTTTTATTGACAGTCCTTGGGACTTATATATGCTTGAAGAGGGAGAGGCCTAGTGAATTTGGTCAATTTCAGGGACTTCCTGAAGCCTATTGAGCCTACATCCTGACCTTAATGAGCTTCCCTGCATGACAGACTGTTTCACTTCCCCTTCAAACATCCTTCTGTTTACCTTCCTTTAGAACATCCTGTCATTTACCTCCTTCAAGATGGAAGATCTTTACCTCAGAAGAAATTGCTACACAATACACACCCCATGACCTGAATACCATCCTTTCACCAGGACCCTGGAATCTTTCACCCTTATACACAACCTTCTGAGACCCCACACCCAACCAAGTATTCACTGAGGGCAGATGCCAAGTTCCAGGCACCTGCTGTCGCCCCATTCCTCAGTTGGTCAAGAAAGTTGGGGGGAAGGGCATAAGGTGTCAGTTTCCCAGGCTACCAAGTGAGCTATGGTATCACAATGCTCTGCCTCAGCTCCTCTGGGTAGATCTACCACAAGGGGCAAGGCATAAGATATAGGTTGCACACTAGATACACTGATTCTGCTCAGTGCCAGGAACTCTGGCACTTGCCAAGACTCCAGGGCAGGATGACCTTGGAGTTATAGACCTACATCTAGGAAGCACCTCTGAATTTACCCTGGGGAGTGGGCACAGGGCAGCTTTGAGAAAACAGAACCAGTGCAGGGTAGAGATCCAGCCACAAACCCAGTCAGGAGGCTGCCTGATCTTTGGTAAGTCCCTCCCTATTGGGACTCTGTGTAGAATCTACTTGCTCTTGCTTATGCTTTTGCTTGTTCTGTGAGCAACTGAAGTCTAACTCTATTCCTTTATGCTGCAGGAGTCTCTCTACCAGCTCACCGCTCCCTGCTCCTGAGCAGAGCCACAGTGGATGCACAGTGTGAACTCTGCTGTCAGATCTCTACAGCTGTCCCTGAACCCAAGGGTTAATGCCTCCATGTCTGTGACCCCATTCAAGTCATTCCTTCCCAAGGAGAAGTTGAGAAATAGAGCTGGTCCACAGCTTATAAGGGCACCAACCCAAGTCAGCTGGCTGGAAACTGGAGCTTGATCAGCTGACAGTCACCTGATCAATCTCCTCCCAGTCCCTTGCCTCACTAGGCCACTGACTTCAGATGGGAATTTTACCTGAATGTTTTCACAAGGTATTGGCCATTAAATGAACCAATTCCTAGTTAGACCTTGACCCAGAGTGTATGGACCCAGCTTAACTCATTTGTGTGTCATTCAATTTTATGTCTTATGGGGTTTATACTTGCTTTGGAATGTGTTACTGAATATGTTAAAGCTGTAGTAAAATGCTTCTTCTAATCATGTGGTTATTAAATTTAAAAAATTTTTTTAAAAGCTACAAAGAGTCCAGCAAGACAGCTCAACTGGAAAAATAATTTTGGGTAAAAACATTTGCTGGGAAGCCTGAAAATCCGAATTCAATACTTAGAAACCCAGTGAATGTGGAAGGAGAGAACCAACTACGTGAAAGTTGCCCTCTGAACTCCACATGCATGCCTTAGTGGGCACATACTTACAAAAACATCACACACACACACACACACACACACACACACACACACACTCACTTAAAGCTAGAGTGAGCTTTAAGATACGCAGTGTGGAGTGTAGAGTGTATTGCTTGCCTGCAATCCCAGCGCCTTGTGAAAGTTTGTTTGAATCACTGTGAGTTTCAGGCCAGCATGAGGTATAAAGTAAGATCTCAAAAAGTACTCCCTTCCTCTAAAAAAATTAAAAAGAAGAGGACTAGGGATGAGAGCTGAGTGGTAAAGTGTGCCCTTGGCACACTTCTGTCCCTGGGTTCAGTCCCCAGTACGCAACAATATATGCTTTGACCTTAAGCGTGGTTCACTGCAATTTCAACTTGAATTTCTACTGGACATATCTCTTATAGAAGTGATACCATCTGAATGTAGACAATGTTCACAGCAGTGTTGTTGATTGTGATGGAATTCTCAACTCTCAGCTGGCAGAGTGGGGTGCTCCTTTCCTTTCCCAAGTCCCCTTTCTAGTCTGCCTCCTTTCTCAAGCCGTGCCTTCATCCTCAGACCTTTTAGAGCTTCTCCCTCAAACTGCCTTCAGAACTGGCCTCCACTGTGGCATCTCCTCAAGTGGCAGGAAAATATAGACAAGAGACTGAAACATCAAGATTAGTATCTAAAAGAAGCCAGCTTGCAGAAGACTGGAAGCTCTTTCCACCTGGGCTTCATGTAATGAGCACTGTGCTGGATAGCTTTAGTGTCAACTTGACACACCTGGGTTGAGGGAGCCTCAGTTGGGGAATTTCCTCTATTGGACTGGCCTGTGGCTATGTCTGAGGGCCATCTTCTTGATGAGTGATGTGGGAGGGCCCAGCCCACTGTGGGTGGTGCCACCCCTGGGCAGATGGGCCTGTGTTGCATAAGAAAGCAGGCTGAGCAGGGGCTAGGGGAGCAAGCCAGTAAACAGGGTTCCTCCATGGCCTGTGCTCCAGCTCCTGCTTCTAGGTTCCTGACCTGAGATCCTACCTTGGGCTCCCTGATGAACTACAACCTGAGAGATATAAGCTGAATAAACCCTTTCCTCCCCAAGTTGGTAGTGGTCAGTGTTTTGTCATGGCAATGAAGAAACAAACTAGGAAAAGCACTATTAGATTTAAGTTAGGGCTAATCCATCTGCACTATCTTGAGGGAGAGTTCTTAGCCTCACTTCTAATGGTAAGCACCCTACTTAGAGCCTGTCCAGAGTCTGTAAGCATATTCCTCACTCCTTAGATGTCTGGATTCAAATAATAGGCACCTTTCTCAGGAAGTTTGAAGACCTTAGGTTACCAGATGCCTTAGGACAACACAAAACTACTGGAGGTGCCACATCCCTCCATTTACATAATGGGTACACCTCAACTAGATGTGCCCTTCCTCCTCTTCCCCCCATATCCTAGCATCTCACATTGCATCCCTAAATTCCCTCTCTCCCTCCTCACTCCCAGGAATGAAGGACAGCCTGGCTACAGGCCTGTGCTATGAACCCCACCCCCACCCCCTGCTTTTTCTGTGACATATAAGGGATTCCACCCTGCCTCATGGGTCTGAATTCTCATCAGGGCCCTCACTGTTACCATCTAGGTTTTTCCCACCAATTAAAGAATTAAAACACAGAAAGAATCTCAGACATGGAAGGCAAGGACAGGCAATAAAGTGAAGAAGTGCTGGGGCTAGAGAGATGGCTCAGCAGTTAAGAGTACTGACTGATCTTGCAAAGGACCCAGGTTTGATTCCCAGCACCCACATGGTACCTAACAACCATCCATAACTCGGGTTCTAGGGTAATCAAACGTCCTCTTCTGACCTCCATGGGCATTGCATGACACGGATGCACTTACATGCAGGCAATACATTCATACATATAACATTTAAAAAGTTAGAACTTGCCGGGTGTGGTGGTGCATGCCTTTAATCCCAGCACTCGAGAGGCAGAGGCAGGAGGATCTCTGTGCATTCAAGGCCAGGACATCTGGGGCTACTGAGAAAACTTGTCTCAAAAAAGACCAAAAAAAAAAATAGAACTAAATAAATAAAAGTGAAGAAGTGTTGCAGGAAAGATGAAACAAGACTCCAGGAAGGTTCAGGAAGCAGGTTTTATTTAGGTTAGAGCCTGGTCCAAAGGATTTAAGGCTCAGAGTCTGGACCCTTAAGAGTAGAAGTTCTTGCATTTTATACCTTGGGTAGTGATTACAGCACAGGCAAATTATGTATTGGTTGGCTAACAGCACAAAAAGTTATAAAAGGCAAGCAGCTTATCTAGTTCTTGAGGGAAAAAAGTATGAAAAGCCCCTGTCTGAAAGAAATAGAATTGAGAAATTTCATCAGGACATGAGGCAGGTGGCCCTAACTAGTTGTGTCAGTGTTCTAATCACAGACTTGGCAACTGCATTAGAGCAAGAGAGAGAGAGAGAGAGAGAGAGAGAGAGAGAGAGAGAGAGAGAATTTCCAGTTTTTCTTGATTTTTCTGTTTTTCCATCACGCTCTATATTATCTCCCTCCTTGACATCCGTTATTTAACCCAGAGTTAAATATATTTTTATTTCGATTTCAGGCCTCATATAATACCATAGCTTTGGCAGTAGCTTTTTCTATAACAGGCTCTATGGATGAAATAGCACATCACATAAAGGGGATCAAACATGGAACTAACAGACATGTTCCCAACAGTAGTATTACTATGACAATTAAGCTTTTAAAGCTTCCAAAACCAGAAAACCATCCTTCAAATAAGGAGTCCCAGCCCCTGATTTCTTTTCAAGTCTATACTGGCACATGTGTTACTTTTTGATGTTACTGGCTATATCCTCTAGACTTTGACCATTGTCCTTTATAATAGTATGTGTGGCTTTGACAGGGAAGGCATGGTGTTAGTATGAATGTCCTACTTTTGGACCCTCCTAAGGAGATGCTGACCTTGGATAAAGTGGCAGGAATGGAGAAACACAACAAACAAGAGCATCATTCTGCACAGGTTGATAGCAATAACATGGTGGATACTTAAAATGCCTATATAAGTGAACAAGAGTACCAAGAGAATGTTCTTAGTACAAGTCTAGTCAGTTAGAGAAACTTTTATCAAACCTATGGCAAAAATACAACTTCAGATATAAGCCAGAGGTGACAATGCATTACAGTAAGAGTGACAAAAGTAATTCATTAATTTGTGGTCTTCCACCGTGTGTGTGTCAGCTAGCTTCTGGAGTAGCTGGAGCAGGGCCGTAGTCTACTCAAGCTTCTGCCATATGTGGATTGACCAGCTTCTGGGGGTGGTCAGCCACAGGAATGAAGTTCTTTGGTGAGATTTGTCTTTCTAGTGTGACTTGAAGTGGTTGATTAGGGTATGGCTTTGTAGTCCAAGTGTGGTTTCCTTTGGGGTTGTAGGCCTTTTGTGTGTGATGAATCCGTGGGGTTATGTCAGCCACTTTTATGGGGCAGGGGCTGTTTACAAGCATTCCTTATGCTGGTCTTTTTATGCTCTCAGCTATGAAGGCGGCCCTGCTGTTTTCCCTTGGAGTAAGCACACATAACGATTAAACTCTTAGCTGGCAGTTTAGTGAACTCCACTGCTAGACTTTTAAATGAGCATTATTCCTGTGGTTTGTACTTAAACCTAATGCCTGGAAATTGTAATCCTTTAGATTTTAAAAGAAATATGTTAATCATTTTAATTTTTAATTATGTTTCCTTGTTGGGCATTAAAGGTCATGCAGTTGGTGAAAATTAACCACTTTTAAAAAATCTTCAAGATCACAGGCTTGGGAGGCTCCTCTGGCTCTACTAATTTTTCTTTTACCAGTTCCATCTAAATGAGAGTAAGTCAAAAAGTCTTTCTTGACCATGACTTCAAGTGGAAGTATTGAAGAAATTTGACCCCTGGGTCAACCATCCCCTTTGTAGATTAGCCACTAGTTCAATTATATCTGGTAGGTTTCCATGGCCTCCATGAACACGATGTTAGGTGATTCACCATTGCTATAGGACACCTTTAGAGATGCTCCAAAGTCCAGTAACCTTGGAGGGCAAGAGGCAAAATATTTTCCATTTAAATCTCTCTAACCATATTAGTTTAGGCCTCCAGGCATGGTTAGCAAATGTCCAAAAAGGCAAATTATGTTGGTCTGGTATTTTTAACTACTGTCAAATAAAGCTTGAGAAAAACCAAACATTTTTGAATAAACCTTGATAAGACTTTTTTTTTTTTTGGTCTTTTTTGAGACAGGGTCTCCCTGTAGCCCCAGCTGTCCTGGAACTCACTATGTAGACCAGGCTGGCCTTGAACTCACAGAGATCCACCTGCCTCTGCCTCCAGAGTGCTGGGATTAAAGGCATGTGCCACCACGCCCGGCTAGACATATATTTTGAAACCAGCTTTTATAATTGTTAACAAGAATAAATCAATAGCTCCATTAATTTAAGTAGAGGTTTAACTGGACTTTGACTTTAGAAAATCAAAGATTTATTTTATTTTATTTATTTTTATTTTATGTGTATGAGTGTATTGCCTGCATGTCGGTAAGTGCACCTGTGTTGTGCAATGTTCACGGATGTCAGAAGAGGCTGTCGGATCCCCTGGGACTGGAGTTACGGACAATTGTTAGCTGCCATGTGGGTGCTGGGATTCGAATCTGGGTCTTCTGCAAGAACCACCAGTGTTCTTAACCGCTGAGCCATCTCTCCAGCCCCTATTATTACTTTTAAAATTTTTATATATAAACCTTTTTTATGACACTGATTTAGTGGATACTTGTTACAACAGTTTTAATATAAACGTGCATATATGAGATCACTCTATAGCTTTTAGTAACATAGTAACTGAAATACATTTTATTTTTCAAGTGACACAAATGTTCTTATTTTATATACAAAAGTAAAAGTATATTATCAAATTAGTGTACTGACAGATTGATTGCTTGTCATATAACTTAAATAGACAAATGTGAAGTTTTTTATTATAACAAATTGTTTTAAGAGGTTTCAACTAGTTTTTTTCTAACCATGTCATTTATTTATTATTATTTGTTTATTTATTTTGCAGTTTGAGACAGGGCCTCCCTATAGCCCCAGGTGGTCTGGAATTTGCCATGTAGACCAGGTTGGCCTCGATCTCACAGAGATCTGCCTGCCTCTGCCTCCTGAGTGCTGGGATTAAAAGCATGTGCCACCATGCCTGGCTATTCATTTTCTTTCTCTCTTTCTTTCTTTTCCCACTGGCCTCGCACACCGCATTTGGTTAATATGTCTCTTTCTTTCTTTCTTTCTTTCTTTTTATTTAATTTTTGAGACAGGGTCTCCATGTAGCCCCAGCTGACCCGGCACTCACTGTGTAGACCAGGCAGACCTTGAGCTCATAGAGATCTGCCTGACTCTGCCTAGTGCTAGAACTAAAGGCGTGTACCACCACGCCCACTTTATGTATTTTTAACATTCAGTTGATTTAAGAGTTTAATGCCTTTAAAGCAAGACTCCTGTTACTTTGAAGAATATCATGTACATTTGTAATTCTATTTGTGTCATAAATGACAATAAAATTTATATTGCAGATACAAATAGGAGCTTATTTTATACGATGTATGATAATACATTTCCTAAATACAGACATTTGAACTGGATCATATTTAATTATGGTTAATGAACTCTTGGGAATTTTAAGTATTAGAAATCATAGCACCATACAGTTTTTTAACAAATATATTAACTATGAAGAGGCAAAACAAAGGATCGATAAAAGCCTTAATCATTATAGAGTGTATTTATATTTTTAATACCATGAGACATAGTAAAATAGCTTACCATTTGTTGTGAAATTTTTTCTTGGAAATATTAAGTAATGTCAATCCCTCTTTTAAGAGTTTAGTGACAACAATGTTTGATTACATTGAAATTTGTCTCAGGGAACCAATGAGTGTATTGAGCCTACATACAAAGCAGTGTTAAGTGTTGCTGACAGGTGACCCAACAGGAGCTACATTGGAGAGTCTTTACCCTGTAGGTTAATGATTTCTGCCTAGCCTCATGGATTATGAGTTGGGTTCTCTCTCTTTAGCCTTTTTGAGTCTATGTATCTCAGTTTCTCTCCAACACCAGGAAGCTAGGGTATGATTAAGACAGTATAACTGCATACAATCAGCTGGAACAAATGGCCAAATATTAAGATGAGGGTCACCTCTTTATTATTTTTATATGAAAAAGTAGTCATAGTTTTAAAATCCCAATTGTAATAACCTTCTGTAAGTGGGCAAAATTGAACACATGAAATTGACAATTGTTTGGTTCAGTAGATAGTAGTTTAAAACATTACCTTATTAACAGAACATTTAATGCAAATTATATACATAGACTAGTGTAATAACTTCATATTATCTGTGTTTACATTGTGGGACTGTGAGGTTTTGTGAGTTTCCAGATAAACCTTGTAGAAAACATAAGACAGTTAAAATATTTTTTTTTCCTTTACAAAGTTGAGAGAGTGGTTTACCAGAACTGTGCTTTAGGCTTTAGCAAATACATGGCAAAACATTTTAAAATTGATGTTTATAACATCCAGTAAATGAAGAGAACTGCATTTGATGGGAACCTCATATACTTCCAGTATTAAGCATGCCTGCAATATATGCAACCAGGACTTTGTAGCATCCATCTGCATTCAAAGCTTAAAAGCCATTTTGTGCTCAGTACCAGGATGAGACAAGGCAGACAGCCACAAAAACTGGTCTGTGAATGCCTTGAAAAACGCTGTCCCTTGCAATGGTGTTTTAGGAAGCATCTGCTACTGTATACCTTATTTGTTAAAATAGTGAAGATTGTACTAGTATCATCAAATTTCCAGGGAAGTTACCCCATATTTGTCCAAAATATATGCCTTTTGTAAAACACTGTTTAAATTTTCTGTAATAATCCAAGGGGCATTTATACTTCTGTGCTGGAAGTTTTAAATCCATCAATGTGATTACTGTTCGGTATTACTGAGTATTTTTTATTTATCCTGTTGGTTTCTGTATTAAGCAATTAAATAAACCTTAGTATTCATTTTTAAATTTTTATTAGTCTGTGTTAGTTATTCCTTTTATTAATGCCCATTGTGACAAAATAGTGCATCCCACTAGTTGCTCTTATTACAGATATTTTTATATCTTGGATAAATAGTAGTAACCTCTCTTGGAAATAGCTTCCCTTAGCTGTCTCCAAGAGATATGTTTTTCCTCTTGGACTGTTTCATGGCCTTTCCCCTTTCATAGAGTCAGGTGGCCAGTTGGCTCAAGAGAGGGGGTCTACAGGACATTTAGAGATAAGCATACCTGAATCTGAAGTGGAAAGGCCAATCCCAGCTCCAGAGCCAGCTTCTCTGTGAGTTTAAACAGTACATGACAATTTGCTAACATAATGAATATAAAGACATTTGCTTTTTCTGTAAAGCAACTTAACTCAATGGTTTACATCAGACAAAAGAATTAAGTCCAGTGGTACCTTGCTGGTCTCAAAGCATCTATTCTCTTTATAACCTGTATACATTTGTCCAGGAGGTACATTTTTTTGCCTATCTTATCTATGTGACCAAGGATTACCCATATGTATAGCAAAAGAAGGGTTTTTTGAAAGTCTTTCTTTATTCCACAGTGTCCTTTGAAGTTTTTTATTCCTTAAGTATTTTTGAACTTCTTTT
>NW_008335578.1:19986-21826 GCF_000622305.1 Nannospalax galili | reverse complement strand
TATTCATGGGTATTTACATTTCAATTTACTGTTTTCCATACACAATCTTGGGGTAAACAGACTTGGGTTGTAATCTAGAGAATAAGGAATACAGAGAAAGATATCATTTTAAAAGAACTGGGAAACATTGTATTAGAAGCCTGGGAAATGTCAGATTTTGAGTCTCAATCTAGAAAGAGTGGGAAATAGGACCCAGAAGGCCCATTTTTGTCTTTTTCTTTCCAGTTTTTAAATTTTTTATTTTATGTGTACATGTGTTTTGTCCACATGTAAAGTTCCCCTTTGTGTGCAATGCCCATGGAGGTCAGAAGAGCATGTTAGATCCCCTGGAACTGGAGTTACAGATGGTGGTTAGTTGCTGTGTGGGTATTGGAACTGAACCCAGGTCCTCTGGAAGAGTACCCAGTGATCTTAACTGCTGAGCCATCTCTCCAAGCCCCTTCTTTAAAGTTTTTAAAGTGGCAACTTTGGGGGGAAACGTGGGAGAGTTGTAGGCACCCACACCTCTGAGGCATGTGCTTGGGCAATACTATTGTGAGGTACTAAGAGCAGTGGCTTACAGAGGATTTAACTTCATTTAAATTAGGACATTTTAGAACAGTGGGTGTCCTTAGGCTGCTCAATTTAATAATAGCTTCCCCCTTTGGAGAGTTTCTTGCCTTGACAGCACTCTGGAGAGTGCTTCCTATTGAGTGATCCCTCATTCCCTTCAATTATGGAGTGCAGGCGGTGCGTCCTATGGAACTGCAGTTTTCATCCCACCTTGTTTCAATGTTGCACATTTAGAATGAGACTCTCTTCATCTGTCACTCACTGACTATTCTCTTTGCAGGAAGGCTGAGTGGTATCATATAAATCCTGAACCGGCTCCCCACGAGGGACCACCATCAGCCATGTGAGATCACCATGGAACCACCTTTTGGGAGACAGATCTCACTTCACAGCTTTGGAGTATTTTTGCATCCAGCCTTGCAGCACCCCAGTGTCTCAGACAAGCACTTTCACACACTTTCATGCAGACAAGTTCAGTCCAAATTTTCTATACTGCCCTCAAACCCAGAATTCCAATACAAAATCCCATTTTGTCAACCAAAAGGGGTCATGGTTTTGTCCTTTCTGGCTGCAGGGGACCCGCTTGAAATCCTGGCTTGGAGCCACTAACCCAGACCGGTCCACGCCCACTCTGCTCCCTCCCCCTCCCCCTCCCCCAGCCCCGCGTTTCCGCGATGCAACCGCCTACCCTGCCGACGCTGCTTCCTCCTCGAGGGGCTCAGGCCCAGCTGCTGCCAACGCCGCACCCGCCGCTGTTTCTGCCCAGCGAGGTCCGGTCCCAGCTGCCGCCACAGTCGCTGCCTGCCGAAAGTTCCCGAGTGTCGCCGATGCAGACGCCGCCTCCCACGCCGAACATTCCAGAGCGTCGCCGCCCCCGCACGCTGGATGACGCCAGAAGCACGTTCCGGAAGGTCGTCGCCGCGGCCGCAGCACGTTCCGGAAGGTCGCCGCCGCCGCAGCAGCACGTTCCGGAAGGTCGCCGCAGCCACAGCAGCACGTTCTGGAAGGTCGTCGCCGCCGCCGCTCGTTCCGGAGGCCCGCCGCCGCCACCGCACGTTCCGGAAGGTCGCCGCCGCCGCCGCCACCGCACATTCAGGAAGGTCGCCGCCGCTGCACGTTCCGGAAGGTCGTCGCCGCCGCCGCCGCACGTTCTGGAAGGTCGTCGCCGCCGCCACAGCACGTTCCGGAAGGTTGCCGCAGCCACAGCAGCACGTTCTGGAAGGTCGTCGCCGCCGCCGCTCATTCCGGAGGCCCGCCGCCGCCACCGCACGTTCCGGAAGGTCGCCGG
>NW_008335578.1:11408-19603 GCF_000622305.1 Nannospalax galili | reverse complement strand
TGCAGCACGTTCCCAAAGGTCGCCGCCGCTCGTTTGGGAGGGTCCCCCCCGCCGCGCGTTCCGGAGGGCCACCGCCCCCGCCGCGCATTCCGGGGGGGCCCCCGCCGCACGTTCCGGAGGGCCTCCGCCGCCGCACGTTCCGGAGGGCCGCTCCCGCCGCCTCAGAGCGTCGCCGCCTGGACGCCACAGAAGCCGACGTGCAATGCAGCCAGTTCAGACAGTGCCGCCGCCGAGGTTGGACAACGCTCCCACCACCGCAAAACATCATGGTAGACGCCGGGAACGCAGCAAAGAGCCCAGCCTGCCGCCTTGCTGTCCCTGTGGCTTCTGGGGTAAGTGTCCGGCCAGGTCGGGGCGGGAGCTCAGGCACGGCCGTGGGCCTGGGCCTCGAGGACCCCCTCCATCCGTCTCCCGGGGAAGCTGGGCCTCTGAACCCAGGACAGGGGTTCTGGGTAGCGGCCTCACTGGGGTTTGTGGGGTGGGGAGCCCCTACCCGGTGGCCTAGGGATGACTTGGGGTGACAGGGAGGGGGAGGGATGAGGTGGAGGTGCTGGCACCTCCCGGAGGGGGAGAGGAGGGGGGCTGGGCTGCACTTCCTTAGGCCAGGTGGAGGTCACCCCCCCACTTGGTATGAGTTGATGCCTAGCGATCAGGAGGGTATTTCCTCTGAGTTCTTCACCCCACCCCCACCAGCCCTGCGCGCTCCCCGGAGACTTGCATCATCACTTCCTAAATGATATCCCAGTACCCGTTTGCTTTTAGGAAGCTTGTTGGCAGCATCACCCATTTGTACACATCATGGGTATAGCAGTCTGGGTTGGCATTTTTTTCCTCCCCAGAACTTGAAATCCACCTTTCTTTTAAAGTTTCAGTCAAGTAAGCTGTTGTTCTGATGGGCCTGCCCTTGTCTGTGCCTTTGTGTCTTTTGCTTTCTGCTTTCAGTATACTTACTTTGTTCAATGCATTTAATGTTTTAAGTCTAATACAAAGGGAGAAGGTACTCTTCTGGCTTTGTCTGTTTAGTGTCCTAAATGTCTCCTGTATCTAGATTGGCAACTCTTTTCCTAAATCTGGGAAATGCTGTTATTCTTTAAACTAATTTTTTAAATTTATCTTTATGTGTATGAATGTATTGCCTGAATGTGTATAAGTGCATCCATGCCATGCAATGCCTGTGGAGGTCAGAAGAGGGTTTTGGAACCCCTGGAACTGGAGTTAAGGACAACTGTCAGTCACCATGTGGGTGCTGGGAATTGAACTGGGGTCCTCTGCAAGAGCAGCCAGTGCTCTTAAATGCTGAGCCATCTCTCCAGCCCCCCTCTGTTACGATTCTTTAAGAATATTTTCTGTGCCTCCATAAAGATTTATTTGTTTTTTGGAGTTACAGGGTGGTTGTGAGCCATCCAGCTGAACTGAATCCAGGTCCTCTGGAAGAGCAGGTCCTCTTGTGCAAACCAGCTCTCCAGCTCCTTCTCTGTGGAGACGAGTACCACCATGCTTGGCTCAAAGATTTATTTTAAAACATTTTTGTGAGAGAGTGTGTGTGTGTATGTCTTTATGTATGTGCTTGTGCAACATGTATACAGTTGTCCTGAGAGGCCCTTAGAGTGCATTGGATCCCTGGAGCTGGAGTTACAGGGTGGTTGTGAGCCATGCAGCTGAACTGAACCCGGGTCCTCTGGAAGAGCAGGTCCTCTTGACTGCGGGCCAGCTCTCTGGCCCCTTCTCTGCTTTTTCACTGGATTCTTCACCCTCTGCCCCTGTTATCCTTAGATCTGGTCTCCTCTGTGTATCTTGGAATTCCCACTGGCACCTCATTATTTGGTCTTTGTAATTCTTTGATTGTTCCCTTAGCTTCTCACCTTGTCTCCAAGCTTGGAGACTGTCCTTTCCTCAGTCTGTTGATGAGACTTTCCACTCAGCTTTTTGTTTGACTTATGTTTTTCATTTCCACCATTTCAGATTGGTTTTTCTCGAGTATTTCTATATCTTTGTTCAATTCCTCTTTCATATCTTGCATTATCTTATTTCATGTAGCTATTTGTGTTCCCAATCTGGAGCTATTTTCTTTAGGTTCTTTCATTTATTTAACATTCATTAGAGTCTATCTTGGAATTCCCACCGGCACCTCATTATTTGGTCTTTGTCATTGATTGTTGTCTCAGCTTCTCACCATGTCCCCAAGCTTGGAGACTGTCTTTTCCATGATCTGTTGATGAGACTTTCCACAGAGCTTTTTGTTTGACTTAGGTCTCTCATTTCCATCATTTCAGATTGGTTTTTCTGGAGTATTTCTATATCTTTGTTCAATTCCTCTTTCATAGCTTGCATCATCTTATTTCATCTAGCTATTTGTGTTCCCAATATGGAGCTATTTTCTTTGAGTTCTTTGATTTATTTATCATTCTTTAGAGTCCTCTGAGATTTCATCTAACTCACTCTCACTAGACACCCTTTACTGTAGGTTAGTAATGTTTGGAGGAGTTGTACTGTCCTGGTTTTTTTATGTTTCTTATGTTACTATGTTAAGATTTACGCCTCTGGTGCTGTTCCTTTGGGTGGTTTATTTTTTATCAAGTATATTTTCAGAACTTGGATGTGGTAGAGTTGAGTGTGTAGTTCAGAAAACAGTTCCTCAGTCCAGGCGCTCCGGGTGTTGGGTGTAGACAGTTATTCCCTAAGTAGGATATTAACTGGAGCAACCACAGCTGCTCAGGTGTTCTCACTGTGTAGATGTCATGCTAGCCAGTTACTAACAGTGCCTCCTTCGACTTCGGTAACCATTGGGATACAGCCGTCAAGGATAATTCCGTATGGAGTAAGCTTGGATCGTAGTTTGTAAGATTAGGAGTGGGAGGGAAGAAGGGTAAGGTACGGATTAAGTACTAAATTCTTTTTTTGGAAAAAAGAAGGTAGGTAAAGTAGTTAGGAGGGGAAGGTTGAGATACTGTTGGGTCCACAGACTTTAGAGGTTGTAGGTTACAATTGTGAAGTAAGAGAGGAGGGTGGGGGGAGAGCAAGAAGAAAGGTGTAGGAATAGGAGGGGAGGGTGGGAGCTGTGAGAAGAGCTTAGTGAAGAATGCCTTATAAACTGGGTGGAGAAATAGGAATAGTGCTTCTGACACCTGACTGAGCAATATACAAACGAGCTAAAGCATCAGGAGACATGCATGTCAGAGTGGAAATTAAATAATAGAAAATACGAACTAAAAAGAGTGCTTATGGACGGGCGTGCTGGCACATGCTTTAGTTCCAGTACTTGGGAAGCAGAGGCAGGTGAATCTCTGCAATTGAGACCAGCTTGGTCTACAGTGCCAGGCCAGCTGGGGCTAAGGGGGAGCTCTGTCCCCCCAAAAGACCCCCCCCTGAAAAAAAACACACACAAAACCGAATGCTTATGGAATGACTAGCTGTGTGGGGTTGGAAAGTTAAAATTTCAGATCCCAGTGGGTCTAGTAGGTTCCACATGGTACTGTGTAGGAGAGGCAGGTGACATCTCTGCGATCTCTGTGCTCTTGGATCCTGGCTTGTGCAGGAGGGCAGGTTGTGAGTCCTTTCCTGGCAGTTCCCTCTAGCCTGCACTCCACCTGGATGGTTTCTGGCCCTGCAAGTCCAGTTCATGTGAGAGGAGCAGCATGTCCCTGGCAATTTTTGCAGCGCCTCCACGGGTACAGTGTTTAAAGGAGGTTGATTTTATTGGTATTTCACTCTTGTCATTAATTCTGTGCAGTATTTTGTGTATGAACTAGATGTAGTAGATAACAGATGTAGTTTAAATGAAGTGAGGATAAACAAATACTTAGTTTGGAATAATGTCTCACCCCCTTTTTTTTTGGTCTTTTTGACATACGGTCTCCCTGTAGCCCCCAACTGGCCTGGAATTGGCTATGTAGACCAGGCTGGCCTCAGACTCACAGTGAAACGCCTACCTCTGCTTCCCAAGTCCTGTTTTTGAAGAGTCAATAGTAGGAAATTGATTGAAAACCCAATTTGTTTCCTTTCTCTTTGTTTTTGTCAATTACAAGATGTTGACTAAGTTAGTGTTAAAGAGTGTTTTCTATGTCTACATGTGCATGTGCGTGTGTACGTGTCCCCCCCTCCAGTGCCCAGGCTTTGTGCACTAATGCAGAACAGCACCTCTCACTGTTGCTGCTTGGCTTCTTGCCACATTCATTGCCTTCATACTCCTTCTGGTTTTGTCTTGGTCTCCCACACTTCAGTGATGTAATGTTTTGATATCTTAACACAGTAATACATCAAGATCGAAGTTCATTCTTTTATCCTACCTGGGCCTAAGGTGGAGCTGTTGTGGCCAAGACTGGAGGCCAAGCCTAATATAATTCTTCACATACCCCTGTTTGTTACCCCTAATCCTCCCTTGAGATAGCACTGCTTTCCTCTGTGTCATCTCTCAGTGTGTTTCTATTTTCTGTTCCTGGAAAACGTGCGTGGTGTTCTTTTCCTTTAGTGGCTACCAAAGTCCAGACAATCACGTTTTTACAAGTCTTTTTGTGTGTGTTGCACTTGGGACTTTGTGTATATAAAATCTTCATTGTCTGACTTATATAGCTTTATGTAGTTTACCTTTCCTTCCTAAAACACCAGAGGTATCCTCATCTTTGAAAGAAGTATTATTGGATGTTGGGAACAAAAGTGCTTGCATATATGAACCATAAAGTTTATTTTTTGATAGGAAGGGATGTTCAGATAAGTGCTGGTGCCAGTGTTCTCTGTTTCTGTGGGTTGCATTTTCCTATTAAAGATCTTCCCCCGCCCCTCTTCCCCAAATGCTAGCACTTCTGACATGTATTTAAATCAGTTTTTTATTTGTAAGGCTAACTTTTTTTCAGTGTATATTGGGTAACATCTACTTAAGGAACAGTTGCTGTTACTTAAATGACAGAATCCTGAGTGAAATGTAGAGGCTTGCCCTGGGATTACAGACTAAAGTCTCTCGGATTTTTAATGTAAATAATACCAGTTAGGATTAATTTAGAAAATGGTAGCTACCATAAATCCTCACATGTGGAAATTATGTCCCCACAGTTGGATTTGATTTTTCATTTCTGGTCTCATGCAGTTCAGGTGTGCCTCAAATTTACAATGTAGCCCAGGTTGTCTTTGAATTTATCCTCTTGCTTCAACTTCTCTACTGCTGGGATTAGAGGTGTGGCTTTTCTACCTTTTCTTTCTTTCCTTCCTCCTCCCCCTCCTCCTCCTTTTTTTTCTGTTAGCTACTTTTTAAGATTGATTTATTTTTGTTTTATGTGTACGATTGCCTGCTTGTATATGTGTGCACCACATATGTGCAGTGCCCGTTGAGGACAGAGCAGGGTGTTAGATCCCCTTTAACTGGAGTTAGAAGTGGTTATAAACTGCCAGATGGGTACTGGGAACCACCCTGATCCTCTGCAAGAACAGAAAGTGCAGGGAAAACCAGACCACCCTTTCTTCGCTTTGGTATCTAGAATTGGGTATACCCAACCGATAGTAGAAAAGCCCCCTAAATTTTCACTTTGTGGAAAAAGCTATTTTTCTTTAGGAAGACTGAGTGGACCTTGAGGGTCTCCCTGCCCCTCCCCCTGAGAGTCATAAGGAGAACACAGGCATTTGCCTCAGTGCTTTCCCCTCTCAGGCAGCCCAGTCAGGCCTTCACATCCATGCAGATTTCAGGAATTGGAGGACTTGCCTTTGACAGAATGTGAGAGCTGGGAGAGGACTGAAGAAGTGGGATTGAGCGAGAACTGTGGCAGTAGGAGACAGAAGAGACAGAGAAAACCTGTACCGGTGACGAATGTGTGAGTGGATGACAGTTTGAGGTTAATGTCCTTCAATGAAGTTTTCTGAAAGAGACGCTGTAAAGAATCCAGGCGTGTGTGTAAAATGTGGTGGTAGGGAAAGGCCAGGAAGAAGCCGTTGGAGGTCTCACTTTGAACATTTAGGGTGAAAATTGTCTTAGGGAAATGAAGGCAGCCAGGAAAGGTTGCACTTACTGGATGTTGTTAGGAATAGAAAAGTGTTGCCTTTATCAGACTGCTTCTTTCCAAACTGCTTTTACTGTTTTGCGTCTTCCCAAATAAATGTGTTGGGTGTTAACTTTCCTCCATTTCACTGAGGATGAAATTTTAATGATACTTCTTGATTTGCTTAAGAAAAGCTGCTTTACTGTTGTTTTGAAGCTGGACTTTAAAAAAACCAATCACCCTACATCTAGCTTGGTATCTTATTCTTCGGAAGTGGGACTCTCATCCCTTTTTCCAGTCTTGCATCTGTTCAGCCAGTAGTCAGTGTTAGCCTAGATTCTTTAAAGCCGACTCCATTTCCCACCTATCATCCACCAAGTTGGTCTTGCAGGTGTCTCTTCTTGATGTCCTGGCTCAGGAAGAGCTGTTTGCTGTGTCTGTCTTCCATTTGTTTCATTTGCAGTCCTTGAGAGTAGATCTCTTCTGACATTTACCTGCCAAAAAGATGAGGAGTTCATATTCTTTGATATGATTCATAGTCTTTAGTCTACGTCCACATTGTCCCATTCAGCCTGTCCTCCCACCTGTTGCCACGTAAACTGTACTTGAGCTATGCCAAAACTGATTATTGTTCCCTATTTAAAATACTCTGTAAAGATTTCAACTAGTATAGCAAAATATTAAAGAATTTCAGAATGATTCTGAGTCTTGAAATAGAGGTTCAGTTATCTTTGATCTTCTCACTCAGGCAGGCAGAATATTGTACAAATGTAAAGGTTTCCATCCAGGAGAGTTAAGATTGATCAAACAAACAAACTGGCAGTTAAGGTACCAGATTTCAGGTGCACAGGGATTTAACCAGCTAATGTTTCGGTTTTAAAGCTACACACTGTCTGCTCAAACTCCTTCCGTAGTTCGGTTTTGGTAAGTGGTTCTCCAGGGTGCATGGGGGATGATGAGTGTATCTCCAAGGGGGCATTCGACAGTGTGTGGAGATAACTGCTTGGTGGGCAGAGGTGCTAATAGCCTCTTAGGGGTAGAGGCCAAGAATAAACTTAAAGACTACCTCTGTCCTCCAAGGACAGAGGCACTTGGAGGTCAGAGGATAGGTTGCAAAAGTTGGTTTTCTCTTTTTATTATATGGTTTTTAGGATTGGATTTAGGTTGTAAGGCCACCTCACTGATCCTAGGATTTTGTTTGAAAACAGTGTTTTGTGTAGTGCTTTGAAGACCAATGTGTTTATTCCTTGGGAAGTACTGATACTTACTCAGCTGTGTTTTGTGTCACATATTTTAGTTTGATAGTGTGTATGTTTTCCATTACTGTCCAGAAGTGCTGGAGGCCGTGTTCTTTGTAAAGAAAAGAGGCCTATATTTAGCTCACAGTTTGGAGGTGTAAGGTGTATATGGGTGTGGTGCTGCTGAGAACCTCATAGTGGATGCTGTCACAGTGCTGGGAACACTGAGATGGAGAGCTGATGGAGGGAGATGGAATGTGTGCATCTTCTGCTTTTTCTTTTAAAGGCAGCTGGCTTGATAGAACGATGGAATGGTCTCTTAAAGACACAGTTACAGCGCCAATTAGGTGGCAATAGCCTGGAGGGCTGGGGCAGGGTCCTCCAGAAGGCAGTGTATGCTTTGGATCAGCGTCCAGTATATGGTACAGTTTCTCCTATAGCCAGGATTCATGGGTCCAGGAATCAAGGGGTGGAAGTGGGAATGATTCCACTCACTATCACCCCTGGTGACCCACTAGGAAGATTTTTGCTTCCTGTACCCTCGACTTTGCACTCTGCTGGCTTGGATATTTTGGTTCCAGAGGAGGGAGTGCTTCTGCCAGGAGAGATAACAAACATTCCATTGAACTGGAAGCTAAGACTTCCCCCTGGACACTTTGGGCTTCTGATGCTCTTAAGTCAGCAGGCTAAGAAAGGAATAACAGCATTAGGAGGGGTGATTGACCCAGACTACCAGGGGGAAATTGGACTGGTTCTCCACAATGGAGGTAATGAAGATTATATCTGGAAGGCAGGAGATTCCTTAGGGTGACTTTTGGTGGCACCATGTCCTGTGATTAAGGTCAATGGGAAACTGCAACAACACAATTCAGACAGGAAAACAAATGACCCAGACCCTTCAGGGATGAAAGTATGGGTCACTCCTCCAGGGAAAGAACCAAGACCTGCAGAGGTGCTTGCTGATGGTGGAGGAAATACAGAATGGGTCGTAGAG
>NW_008335578.1:9950-10620 GCF_000622305.1 Nannospalax galili | reverse complement strand
TTCTACTGGTTCTGTTTCTTTGGAGAACCCTGACTAATACAGGGGGTCTGGGTCTATAGAAGTGTGTGGGGGGGTTCTAGGACTAGAAGAGTGGAGGGCCTGGAACGATAGAAGAGTTTGGGGGGTCTCGGACTATAGAAGAGTCGGGGGTGGGGGATTATAGAAGAATGATGGAGTCTGGGACTATAGAAGAGGGTGTAAGCGTTGTCCTGTGACTAGAGAAGAGTGGTGGGGTCTCGGACTATAGAAGAGCTGGGGCGTCCTGGACTATAAAAGAGTGTGGGGGTCCGGGACTATAGAAGAGTGGAGGGGTGTCTGGGACAAGAGAAGTGTTGGGGGGGTCTGGAATTATAGAAATGTGAGGGGGTCTGGGGCTATAGAAGTGTGTCCGGGTGTCTGGTACTATAGAAGTGTATGTTTGGAGGGTCTGGAAATATAGAACAGTGTGGGAGACTGGGATTCTAGAAGAGTATGGGGCAGGGAGTCTGGGATTATACAAGAGTGGAGGGGAATTGGGAGTATAGAAGAGTGGGGGTTTGGGGACTATAGAAGAGTGGGGGTCTGGGGACTATAGAAGAGTTATGAGGTCTGGGACTAGAGAAGAGTTGGGGGGGTCTGGGACTAGAGAAGAGTTGGGGGCTTCTGGGACTATAGAAGAATGATGGTGTCT
>NW_008335578.1:0-1325 GCF_000622305.1 Nannospalax galili | reverse complement strand
CTATAGAAGAGTGTGGGAGGGTCTGAGAGTAAAGAAGAGTGGGGTTCTGGGACAAAAAAGAGGGGATCTTCCACTATAGAAGAGTGGGAGTGGTCGGGGACTATAGAAGAGGTGGGGGGGTCTGGGACTACAGAAGATTAGGAGGGGGGTCTGGGAAGAAGTGTGTGTGGGGTTCTGGGACTATAGAAGAGTGGGGAGTCTGGAATTACAGAAGAGAGGGAGGATCTGGTAGTATGGAAGAGTATACATTGGGGGGTTCTGGGACTACAGAAGAGTGGGGATGTGTTCAACTATAGAAGACTGGAAGGGAGGTCTGGGACTATAGAAGAGAGTTGGGGAGGTCTGGGTATATGAAAGAGTGTCTATGTTTGTTCTGGGACTATAGAAGAGTGGGAGGGTCAGGGACTACAGAAGGTGGGCGTCTGGTACTATACAAGAGTGGGGGGTCTTGGACTATAGATGGGGGCATCTGGGACAGGAAGAGTGGGGAGGTCTGGGACTATAGAAGAGTTTGGGGCTCTGGGACTATAGAGGAATGGTGGGGTCTGGGACTATAGGAGAGTTGTGGTAGGTGTGGGACTACAGATGACTGTGTGTGTGGGGGTCTGGGATTATAGAAAAGTGGGGGAGTCTGGGAGTATAGGTGAGTGCGGTGTCAGGGACTATAGAAGAGTGTGTGTCGGTGGTTCTGGGACTATAGAAGAGTGGGGGGAGGTCTCGTTGTATAGAAGAGTGGCGGAGTCTGGGAATTATAGAACAGTGGGTTGGTCAGGGACTATTGAAGAGTGTGTGTGGAAGGGGTCTCGGACTATAGAAGAGTTGTGGGGGTCTGGGACTAAAGAAGAGTGGGATGGGGGTCTAGGACTATAGAAGAGTGCAGGGTCTGTTACTGTAGAAGAATGGGGTGTCTGGGACTATAGAAGAGTGGGTGTTCTGGGACTATAGAAGTGTAGGGCAGTCTGGGACTATAGAAGTGTCGGGGTTCTAGGACTAGAAGAGTGGGGGGTCTGGAACTCTAGAAGAGTTAGGGGGGTCTGGGACTATAGAAGAGTGGGGGGTCTGGGTCTACAGAAGAATGATGGGGTCTGGGACTATAGAAGAGGGTGTTGGGAGTGTTTTGTGCCTAGAGAAGAGTGGAGGGTCTGGGACTATAGACTTGTGGGGGGTTCTGAGAATATAGCAGTGAGTGGTCCAGGACTATAGAATTGGAGGGGGGGGGTCTGGGCCTATAGAAGAGTGGAGTGTCTGGGACTTTTGAACAGTGGGACAGTGTGGGACTATAGAAGAGTGGTGGGGTGTGGGATTATAGAAGATTTGGGGAGGTC
>NW_008335577.1:0-609 GCF_000622305.1 Nannospalax galili | reverse complement strand
CCCAAGCTCAACAGAAATGGACAACACTCGGCATGGCTCCTGGTGACAAGGACATTTGTGCCTGGCAGTCTTTGGGTCAGAACTTACTGATTGGAGTTGTGGTCATCAGCTGATAGGCCGGCGAGAGAGAAGCACCCAGACACAAAAGAACCCATTGGAACATGTATAACTGTAAGTCTCTAATTATCCTTTCTAATTTTGGAGCCATGTGACTGGACTTCACACAGCACTGCTGACCCCCTAAGGGCCTGAGGCTCTGAAGCTGGACCACTAAGGGAGGGGATGCTACTCTTCACTCCCTCATTAAAATATTGTGTTACATAGCAGGCGAGCTATTTCCTGCTGACAGGCAGCGCCCTGGTCAGCAGTCAGTCAAAGCACCTGGAAAAATTTAACTATTCCTATCCAAATTGGATCCAGGCTTTCAACAGGCATCTTTGCCAGTATACAATGCTTCAAAAGACAAATAGTAAGATAAATATTTGAAAAATGTCCTTTACAGCTAAATACTAGAATATTAGAGATCTAGGGAATTTTCCTCTTTGATTTTATACAAGGACGGTAACAGGGAAATGCCAACTCCTTCCGGTCACCATAGCATAGCTCAGT
>NW_008335576.1:0-306 GCF_000622305.1 Nannospalax galili | reverse complement strand
CACAGAGGAATCATTTCCTCCATGCTTCCAAGGGAAGCCAACCATGGTCAAACAGGGCCTTTGACTTATCTTTCCATAGGCGGAACTGGTAAAAGAAAGGAGCCAAGGGCTCCTCCCAAGCCCATGTGACCCCTGAGGAACAGATCCTCAAACGACCTTAAGAGTAAAAATAAGTTGGTTTATCTGGGCCAACTGTATGGCCTTTAACACCCAAAAGGAAAGTATAACCAAAGATTAAAGGGGCCAACATAATTCATTAAGAGTCCATATGCATAGCTAAAGGCTACATAACAAGCAACAATGCCA
>NW_008335575.1:13311-14058 GCF_000622305.1 Nannospalax galili | reverse complement strand
CAAGTAATTCTGTCATGTATGTCTATGATTATTGTCTTCATACGTTTCCATAAAAAAACCTAAATATCTTTATTTTATTGGCTGAACTGGTTGTTTAAAGTCCTTATTTATTGCATACCTTTTGGTTTGGGTTTGCTTTCATAATATCTCTTTGGTTTGCTCACTTTGGAAGTTATTTTGTATTTGACATTCTTGGTCTGGTTTATATTGCTTTCAGACCTCTAAAGGCTTGAAAACGGTTTAAGAAAAATTAAACTGTTGATTAAATGTTTACTCTAATATGTTAACTCATCTTCATTGCTGGAAATAACTTCTGGGACTGATCTTCCTATCTCATCCTTTTGGCCTTGTCCTTTTCCCTCTGTTTCCTGCAGCACTGCTCAGTATGCAGGCAGATACGGTGTGTTTGGGGAGGGATGCTTTTCGTCCTTGGAAACTCTGCTGGCTCAGATATGACTCTGTGCTTTTCTCCCTTGGAACAAGAAAAATCAGTCTTGGTTTTAAAACTGGTTTGTTATAACATTATGTCTAACCATAGTATTTATTATATGAGACCATTATAAATGTATAGACATGTTTAATACTAAGAGAACTATTATTAAATAATTTACTAGATATCAAATTCTAAGTAAAACATCTCTAAACTTTTAAAGGAGACTTGGTTGTTTAAAACCTGCTTCAAGGCTTACAAGGGCATCTCAAAGTTTATACAGTATAATAATATATTTAGATTAATTGTTCATATAT
>NW_008335575.1:11079-13180 GCF_000622305.1 Nannospalax galili | reverse complement strand
ACCCTTACCTGAGTATCCAGCTGCTCTTCCCAGCCAACTGTATGTAATTTGGCCCTAATCACATATGGTCTCCTGGGTTTGGGAAGGACTAAAGTATATTATCTGGGAAAGGCTAGGAAAGGCTTTCCAATGTAAGTACTCTCAGGTCACCTATACGCCTCAGGAACTCCTCAGTCATCTCTGTAAGTAAGCTCAGTAAATTCATTGGTTCCCCAGGAAAGCCTTAGTCAAACTTTGGGTTGACACTGGAACCTTAGAAAGGAATAGACATTGCTTGAGATCAGAGGGTAATTCTCACAACAGATGGAATATTTATTGTTGATGATATTGTGTCTTATGGTTAAAAAATACAAAGTTAAAAGTTATTGGAAGGATATGGGAATGGAGATATTTTACTAGAAGGATTTATGAATGAAGATTATGATGGCTGGGTATTTACAGAATTAACAAGAGAAAAAAATCTTAATTCTTATGCTCTCCTTCTGAATAACAAAAACTGTAACTGGATCCTGGAAAGGACCCAACATTCTAATAACCTCGGGAAGAGGATATGCATTTGTGTTTCCACAGGATGCTGAAGCTCCCATCTGGATTCCTGCAGGTTCATCAGGCCCTACAATGAAGCCTTGAAAAGGAACCAGAAAGACGCTGAAAGACATGACCAGAAAGATAGGGAAACTCAGATTTTCTTATCTGCAGACCAAAGCAGCTCAGAAGGCTATCCATTACCCACTAGTCTCCTGATTATATTTTAGATTATTCCATTGCTAATCCAAATTATGATTATACCTCTTATTTAACAAATAATGTGCAAAAGTTTAATAGTTATCTTTCTTATATTCCTAATACATTAAAAGAACCAATTAGGAGATGGTACACTCCTGGATGGGTGGCACTTATTTACGTTAGTCACTCTCCTACAGACAATAAGACTAGTATTTATTTTTAGCCTTTTCTGCCTTTTCGCGGCTGCCAACATGTTGCTCTTAAAGAAGCCTAAAGAAACTAAAACTACATTTATTGGAGTAAGAGCATGTATAAATTATCCTTATGGAATTTTAGCTGCTAACCCAGAAAATTTTACCATTTATAGTCATGGGAAATCTTATCATGTAAAATGTACAAATTGTGTGTTTACTAATTGTCTTATTGGACAAAGGTTATTCTGTAATAGTGCTATTAAAGCAACCTAGTTTTGTTATGCTTCCAGTAGATTTAGGATCAGATCCTTGGTATGATAACTCAGCTTTACAGACATTGAGAAATTTAAATGAATTAATTAGGCTAAAAAGATTCATTGCAGTATTGGTATTGGGCATAGGTGCATTGATTACCATCTTGACTTCGCTTACTGTTTCCACTGTTGCTCTAGTGGAAGAAGTCAGAACGGCACATTTTGTAAATAATCTTAACAAAAATATTTCATTGGCTTTGGCAGATCAATATAGCATTAATCAAAAGCTAGACATGAGGATAAACACTTTAGAGGAAGTAATGCTAGCTCTAGGACAAGAAATACAAAATTTAAAGGTATAGCTCTCCACAAAATGTCATGCAAGTTTTAAGTTTATTTGTGTAACTCCATTACAATACAATTCATCCTTGAATTGGAATGCTACCAAGAATCACTTGTTAGGGATAAGGAAGGATACTGAGATATCACAAAGCTCATTTAGATGATGAAGGCATAGGAAGTCTAGCACAATCCTTAAGGGATAACATTCAGTCTCTCAATCCTTTTGGTTGGACACATAATTTAATTACTATAGGGATAATTGTTGGAGTCATTTTATTTATTCTTTTTCTGCTTCCAGTCTTCAGACTGATCTTCACCTCTATCTTTTCTCTCCACCGAGTACATGAAATTCATTTAAAAAATAAAAAAGGAAGAAATGTCACACCACCTCCAGTGGAGCCTGCATGAGGTACTCTCCGTGGGTTGAGGCTGAGAAAACTTCAAAGGAAGAATGCCTCCTGGAGATGGCTGTGTTAAAAGAGCATGCCGTGTCTTTGGCTGTTCTACTTTAGTTCCTGTCTTTATTGATGCAATATTATTCTTATTCTTTCTTCATAGAGAGATTGTTTTGTACCTACTCGGATC
>NW_008335575.1:9643-10197 GCF_000622305.1 Nannospalax galili | reverse complement strand
GCACATAGGGGTTTGAGGTCAGCTCATTGTGTAACCACAGAATATAAATTTTAAAAGTCTCTAATGTGACTCACCAAGATGAAAAACAGAAACCTTCTGTTTAGTACTAGTTAATGTTTGACAATGTATTATTCTTTGCCTGTGTTTCCCTTTTGTCTCTGGAATCAGAACTCTTAGAAAATGGTTAAACCGCAAAACAATGGCTTATTGATGTAATCATGTAACTTTGTAATTTATAATCTGAGCTCTGCAGCTGCAAAATTACACTCAGACTTTCACCAAACTCCTGTGTGTTTGTCTGTTTGTCATTAGCCGAATCCTTGTCCACCCTTTGGGGACCCTGCTCCTGTCGGACTGAACTGCTCCGGTCTGCGCTGGTCCATCACAGGTGGCGCCTAGAACAGGGACCCTCGAAGGGTAAGCTATCTCTCCCCTTTTTTCTCTTTTTAACAATTTTCTGGCAAGGATAGGACCTCATCAGAGCGCTGCAGGCTAAAAGGTAAAGGATCACCAGGTTAAGACAATGAGAAGGTAACAATCATGGGGCATTCTCA
>NW_008335575.1:4456-7456 GCF_000622305.1 Nannospalax galili | reverse complement strand
TTTCAACTTGCACCCTGCACCCTGTCAGCAGACATTTCTGATCCAGAGGTCTGGACCAACATTGCCTATCTGGCTTGTAAAAAGGAAATCCAGGAAAGGCACCATTTGCCCCTTTCCTTCCTCCCCATAATAGCAGCCATTCGACAATGCTTAGAAAACCCACCTAAGGCAGAGGAAAACGTACTAGGACCAGGGGATAATAAAGGGGAGGGTTCAAACAATGGAAAAAGACCCTAAAGATTGCCCAACAGCAGATTCAACAGCCCTAAAAAACAATGAAAAAGACCCTAAAGATTGCCCAACAGCAGATTTGACAGAAATTAAAAAAAAAAAAACCCATCCTAAAGATTGCCCGGTAACAGATTCAACAGCTCCAAAAATAAAACTTGACCAAGTCAGACAAAACCTACCCATCAACATAAATAACCTTTACCCTCCTCTTCCCCCCATGAATCCTCATGGACTGATTTAACAAACCTGGATGCTAAAACCCAGACTTCAAAAACTCCCGAAGATCCCCAGATAAATCCCCCTCCCCCTTCACACCACAGCCATTGAACAGCTTTGTAATCTCAGGGATAATGGTAGTTGTTGCCCCCAGAATCTCCAGACACAATGGCCTCAGGACCCAAAAACCCCATTTGTAGAAGTTTTCCCATTAACCTACAAATAACAAGGCAACATCCACTGGCTTGGTACCCACTCCTGACAGCGGACTTAAAAGAGCTGCACCAAGCTGTTCATGAAGATGGGATCCATGCTTCATGGACAAAATCTATACTACAAACCTTTAATACTAACCTGCTAACCCCCCAGGACTGGAGAGATATCTATAGATCTACCCTCCCCAGTCCATTATTTATACAATGGGAGGCTTTATTTAAAAATGAATGCCTAATGCAGGTTAAAAGAAATGACATACATAATCAACAGCTGAGACCACAACAAGGGAAAGATTCACCACCTGGATTCATAGATTGGAATTATGACCAGCTCTTTGGCCAGGGCAATTTTTCCACAGGAATCCAGCAGGCTGTGATTCCTGCTGGCTGTTTTGAGCAGGTCCACTTATGTGCACTACAGGCCTGGGACCGCCTAACCCCCTTGTCCACTGGGCCTGGAGAGACCTCCTCATTAACCTTCTTAAAGCAAAAACCAACTGAAACCCTCCCAGACTTTATACTAAGAGTGCAGGCCAGTTTAGATTAAAAAAAATAATAATAACAGATCCTGCAGCCAAAGCAATGCTTTTAAACAACCTTGTCTGGGAAGGGATGACCCCTGAGCACAGACAAGCATGCCAGGGACTAAAAAATGAACACTACGACAAATGGATTGTGGCCACCCATGACATTGGGACTGCCACGTACCAGGCCTCCTCCCTTGCCCAAGCCTTTGTAGTTGCAACCCAACCCAACTCAAAATGCTTTAAATGTGGAGAAACCGGACACTGGAAAGAAAATTGCCCAAAAAATGGTTCGGCTGCCACTCGACCCCCTAAAACCCTCTGTCCTCACTTTAAAGGGGCTTTCACTGGAAAAGAGATTGTAAATCTAAATATGACACAGATGGCAAACCTTTGCCACCTTTACACTCCTTCCAGGGCAACCCTCAGCCCCGCTAACAAGAGGGAAGCCACGAACATTATAGGTAACCAGTATTACAAAAAATACCCATCCAAAATTAACCATAAAAATAGACAATAAACCTTTCAAATGCCTCCTTGACACCGGGGCTGATAAAACCATCTTAAGGTATCACTGGGAATTAATACCAGGACCCCAACTGATGGGAGTAGGGGGCCCCTCCCGAGCATTCATCACTAAAAACTTCTATAGATGGGAGGATCCTGATGGAGAGGTTGGCACGATAAGACCCCTAATTGCAGATATAGCCACAAATCTCATAGGACGAGATATCCTGGAAGACCTCAATGTAGTTCTTGCCAGTGGGTCTGAAGGAGAATGCCTTAAAATAGATGATCATATGAGGTTCCTAAAACAAAAGAACCCCAATCCTAAAGGCCACTGTTGATTGTCAGACTCCCTGCCTCGACTGGATCACCAAGGAACCAGTCTGGGTGGAACAGTGGCCATTACCCAGGGAGAAATTACTCATTTTACAACAACTTGTAACTCATTTTACAACAACAGTTACAGCTGGGTCACATTAGGCCCTCCAGGAGCCCATGGAACACCCCAGTCTTTGTAATAAAGAAAAAGACAGGGGCATGGAGAATGTTACAGGACCTCAGAGCCATAAACAAAACTATGAAAATATGGGGATCACCCCAAAGAGGCCTGCCCATGGTCTCTGCCATCCCCCTTAATACTCCCCTGTTAGTCCTAGATATAAAAGACTGCTTCTTCTCCATCCGTTTACACAATAATGATTTTGCCTTCTCAGTTCCAAATATTTTGCCTTCTCAGTTCCAAAAATTAACAATTCTGGGCCAGCTGATCGATATGAATGGCGAGTTCTGCCACAGGGTATGGCAAATAGCCCTACAATATTCCAGGAGGCTGTTGCAAATGCACTGGCACCCCTTTTAAAAAGGGGGCTACATGTTTATCAGTACATGGATGACCTCTTGGTCTTGCAAGATGAGAATTCCTCTCTAGAGGACCTGAGAGCTACTATGATAAACACCATAGAGACAAAAGGTTTTATGACAGCCACAAATAAAATACAATCAGTTCCCCCCATTACCTTCCTGGGGACTGAAATAATGCCTACTACTGTTAGGCCCCTTAAACCTATCCTGGATGTCCCCCATCCCCTTACCCTTAATTCCCTTCAGAGCTTTTTTGGCTAAGGCCCTGGCTTTCCATCCCCACAAGTCAATTACAGCCACTCTTTGATCTCTTAAAGGGAGACAAAAACTCAGCCTCCAGATGGTATCTAAACCCAGATGCCAAAAAGGCTCTCCAAATAATTAACAACCACTTCCAAAACGCATCACTAGCCAGATATGACCCCAAGCTGCTGGTTCAGCTCTTC
>NW_008335575.1:0-1706 GCF_000622305.1 Nannospalax galili | reverse complement strand
GAAAGTTGATATCTATGGGGGCTGCCACTATTTCAATCCCTGTAGGTTGAAACAAGGATACACTGGGAGATATCAGGACATAACAGGACAGAAAAGACCCATCTACCTAAAGGATAATAAGTATTCGCTAATATATGTTGCAGATCCATGGGATGATCGCTGGCGTATTGGAGTAATAGGAAAGTTCTACTCAGGTGCATTCGCTAGGTACCCTGCAGCTGACTTTCATATCTCTCAACAGCTTGTACCTGCAGCTAAGTCTGTGCTAACTCCTCATAATATTATTCTACAGGAAAAACAAACAGAGGACCACATAAGATAAACTATGTACTGGAGCAAATACATTCAATATGTTGCTAACTTTCTTCCTTTCACCACCCACCCCAATGCCTCTAACTGCTTCTTTTGTGCATCCAGCAATAGACCTTTACTGACAGCAGTACCAGTTAATACCACCCTTCTTTACCCAGAAACAAAAAAAGATTTCACTGACTCTCATCTGATGGGTATTCCCTTATTCGAACAACTGGCTAACTATCCAATTTGTATTTCCAGCAAGAGTAAGCCTACTCATTACAAATGCCTCACTAACATTACTCTCTCCAGCATAGCATGTGTCACCCCTCCTCTTTTCCTATGGTGCAAAGGAAAAGCCCAACACTGTGTTAACTCCTCTTTGTCCACCTTTTGTGTACCCGTAACGATTACACCCCAGGTGTACCTATTCAAGAAAGAAGCTGCCCTCCTCCTTCACACCTGCCAGTGGAGAGAAATCTTCATCCCTTTGCTATTGGGGCTCAGACTTGCCCTCTCCCTGGGTGCGGAGGTGCTGCAACTGCTACTATTGTACAAACCCAGCACCTGGAAGGAGACTTTCGAGACAAGCTGGACCAGGCAATGGCATCCAGCCTCGAGTCTCTCCAATGGCAAATGAACTCTCTTGCCAGGGTTGTGCTCCAAAACAGAAGAGCACTGGACTTAATAACTGCTGAACATGGGGGGATGTGTGTAGTATTGGGAGAGGAATGCTGTTTTTTTGTAAATGAATCAAATGTTGTTGAAACCAATGTTAACACTCTCAAAAAAACTTCATAATGATCTATTTTCAAGATTTCAGCCCACTGAACAATTAGGTTGGTTTAGTAATCCTGTGTTTTCATGGCTCCTACCCTTTGTTGGCCCCCTGATTATGCTGTGTGTCATTTTGATGCTTGCTCCCTGTTTCTAACGATTTCTTCGCCGACAAATTACTACCATTGCTAAAAGTACTAACAAACAGGTCATTGTCAATTATCAAACTTTGGATTCTCCTGAGATAGATGAGTTGGCTCTTAAGGCTTGTGATGACACTTCTCCATTTTAAATCAAAAGGGGAGATGTTGGGAAACCCTGCTGTTAGGGTTGTAGTCCTCCATGTCCGGATAGTTCTAAGGGGCTCGGCGCCAAATGGAAGGACTCCCCTTTTCAGCAGGGGGGCCTCCTGCTCTCTGCCTGACTTTTCTGGAAAGTGCCACCAAGCACAGATGCCTGGCCTTATTTGGAACATGACCTTTGGCATAGTTACCTGGAGTAAAAACTACCCCCAGGTTTTTTCTATATGATAATCAGGCATTGCCTGATAGTCAGAGAATAGGAGCCCACTGCCACATGTTAAGTAAAGCATATTATGAGCACCTATCAGCTGAGGCTTTGGCTACTGCCTCCAC
>NW_008335574.1:1644-3647 GCF_000622305.1 Nannospalax galili | reverse complement strand
GGTAAAAAAAACAAATATTCTCAGATAAGCTTTGACTAGATATATATTTTGATCCTTAAAGTAGTTGAATAAACTCTGACCATAGATATTTTAAAATTGTGTGTATATTATTTTTTGTTTCATCCTTTATATATCATAACAAACCTAACCAACAGACCTTCATCATTTCCATAGGTTTTCTCATTATTTTTTGTCTATTTTGGAAAATATCTCCATTCCCATATCCTTTTACCATCTTTTGCATTCTCATTTTCTTTTTTAATAATTATGAGACATAAAAGCATTAACAAATAAAATTTCTATCTGTTGTGAGACTTCTTTTCCTAGGAATACTAAGCAATGCTTATTTGCTTTTAAGGTTCTAGTGTCAAGCTAATGTTTGATTAAAGTTTTACTATTATTCCCTTTTAAGGTTCTAGTGTCAAGCTAATGTTTGATTAAAGTTTTCCTGGGGAACCAATGAATTTATTAGCTTATTTACCGAGATAACTGAGGGGTTGCTGAGGTGTATGTATGACCTGGCAGTATGCACACTGGAAAGCCTTTACCCAGCATGGGCCATGCCTTCTCTTCCTAGCCTTCCCCAGATTATATACTTTACCCCTCCACAAATCCAAGAGGCCATGTGTGATTAAGGTCAAATTACATACAGTTGGCTGGGAAGAGTGGCTGGATCATGTGATCAGGTCCATCGACCCTGCTTGGCCCTCCTTCCATGAATTAGCACAACTGTCAAGAAGCCCAGTTGTGACGATGTTCAGTGATCAGTCTTAGCTGCAGTCGTGATGATGGAAGTTATTTCATGCAGAAGGGACTGCTGTATAGCATTACGTTATTAAAAGGATCTGGAATTTAAAAGGATTTGGTGCTAGGATCCACATGAGGGAGAACATATATCATTTGTTTTTCTGAGTCTGTGTTACTTCACTTAGTATAACGGTTTCTAGATCATTCGTGATGATGGAAGTTATTTCATGCAGAAGGGACTGCTGTATAGCATTACGTTATTAAAAGGATCTGGAATTTAAAAGGATTTGGTGCTAGGATCCACATGAGGGAGAACATATATCATTTGTTTTTCTGAGTCTGTGTTACTTCACTTAGTATAACAGTTTCTAGTTCCACCTATTTACCTGCAAATTTCATGATTTTATCTCTCTTTACTGCTGAGTAGAACTCCATTGTACAAATATACCACATTTTCATTATCCCCTTGTTAGCTGAGGGACACATAGGGTACTTCCATTTTTAGCTATTATGAAAAGAGCAGCAACAAACATGGATGTATTAGTGTCTCTGCACTAGTATGAGTCCTTTGGGTATATGCCAAGGAATGGTATAACTGGGTTAAATGGTACATTCACTGTTTAGTTTTTTAAGTGGTTTCCATAGGGGTTCATGTCCCCAAAGATCAGGTTCCTCCAAGGGGCAGGGCCTGCCACGGAGAACAGACTGCAGAGGGGTTTCTGGGAGCCATCTGCAGACAGAAGCCTTGAGCCACCAGGAACATGTGGTGGAGGGTGTGGAGAGAAAAGACGGCCCGGTGTCTCACCCATGTTGCAACAGGGGGCATTTACCAACCTGGAATGAGACTGTGGCCCAAGCTGCAGGGGCAAAAGGTAACAAAGACTGTGGGCCAGTGATCTGGAACAGCAACTGCCTACCCTGAGAGCCAGGCCCTGGGTGCTGGGTGCTGGTCATTAGTTTCTGTAAGTTTCTTCACCACCCCCAAGATATAATTATAATAAATTCACATAGAAATATTGTTACGGTTCCAAAGAGCAGCAGCTTCCCCCCTCCCCAACAGGGACCTACAGACTTTGGAGCCCAAAAAGGGAACTGAGCTGATAAGCACCTTGACCTTTGAAGTCAAGGGAAACAAACTCTGCTGAGAAGCAGCCTGCCTTTCCTCTGATCTCCAAACATAAGATAAGCAGATTCTACCTGTTAACCAGAGATTTTAGAAGTTGTTATCACAACAGCTTTTCTCTTATCTTAAGAGG
>NW_008335574.1:0-685 GCF_000622305.1 Nannospalax galili | reverse complement strand
CATGTGAGATGTGAGTGCACCCGTGTTGTGCAATGCCATGGAGGTCAGAAGAGGGCATTGGATTCCCTTGGAACTGGAGTTAAGGGCAGTTCGTAGCTGCCATGTGGGTGCTGGGAATAAAACCCAGGCAAGAGTAGTATTTTTATTTTATGCATATGAGTGTATTGCCTACATGCATGTGAGTGCACCCCTGTTGTGCAATGCCATGCAGGTCAGAAGAGGGCATTGGATTTCCTTGGAACTGGAGTTAAGGGCAGTTCGTAGCTGCCATGTGGGTGCTGGGAATCAAACCCAGGTCCTCTGCAAGAGTAGCTGGTGCTCTTAACCACTGAGCCATCTATCCAGCCCTTCATTTTGCTTTTCTAAATCTGCAATTGGCCTCAACAACTTTTGGTCTTGTGTAATTTGATTTTCTCTTGTTTTCTAAATTAGTTATATTCTATAGCTGGTGCATATATACATTTAAGATATCCAGTATAATAATTTTTTGACAAAATTGATGAGATATTGAATCAGAAGTAATTATTTGTGAAAATGTTTTACCTCTATACCATGATATAGGAAATTCTAGACATATATAATTGATCGCTTAAGTTTTCCAATTGGAATTTTAGTTATAACTCCTGAATCAACCTTTTCATCTGATAAACATTTATTTATTTATTTATTTGTATGAGTGTATTGC
>NW_008335573.1:0-675 GCF_000622305.1 Nannospalax galili | reverse complement strand
ACAGCAGTCTGGCAGAAATCCACTTCCATATGTAAATAGAATGCCTCACAAGCATCTAACAGCCAAAGCTTTTACCACTACCCCCATGGTATAAGTATGCTAGTTTTCTCTTAATAGACAGAGAGCTGGGTCGCAGAAAGCTGGCACACAGAGAGCTGGGTTGCAGAGCTACTGAATTACTGAGAGCATAGACACTTAATAAATCTGTAACACAGACTAAGCCAATTCTCGAGTCCTGTGCCTTAATACCTGCAACCTTGCCTCTCCGGGGGGCAGCACTCCTTCATGACTGACTTACGGACATCCTAGCTTTCACTGTCCTCGTACTTCTTCTGTGAGGTCCAGGTGGCCAGTGGACCTCGCATCCTGAGGAAAAGTAAACGGGTGGAATAGGGACAGGATTTCAGCAGGACAACGCTCCTGCAGCAGAGAAGCTTCCAGAGACACAGGACCCGAGCCGTTGGGAAAAGCCTGCGGGGCACCCACCGCTGCTGCCAGAGATGCCTGTGGCCAGACCCTTCAGCGACTAGCCAGGTGTGGCGGGGACCCTGAGATCCAGGGGCCCAGAGTGACCCCGAGATACCCGCACATACCACGGCTGAGGCCCATAGAGACACAGAGAAGCCCGCCTGACCAGAACAGCTTTCCTACAGATGCACGGCGGGGGAGCCTGCG
>NW_008335572.1:0-327 GCF_000622305.1 Nannospalax galili | reverse complement strand
ATCTTTACATGCTTGCTAGCTACTTGTTTATCTTTGGACAAATGTCTATTCGGATCCCTCACCTATTTTTCATTTGGAATATTTATTTATTTTTTTGGTCCTTTGAGACAAGGTCTCCCTGTAGCCCCAGCTGTCCTGGAACTCACTATGTAAACCAGGCTGGCCTTGAACTCACAGAGATCCACCTGCCTCTGCCTCCCGAGTGCTGGGATTAAAGGTGTGCACCACTGCGCCTGGCTTAGAATACTTGTCATTTTATCATTGAAATACTTTATATTCTAATGGTTTATGTTCTCTCTTCTTTTGAAGCAAAATTATAACGATAAT
>NW_008335571.1:0-229 GCF_000622305.1 Nannospalax galili | reverse complement strand
TGCAGGTTTTTTGTCAATGTTTGACTCTATTGCCCTCTAGTGGCAATTTTCTACATACATTCCTGGGCCTCTTTAGGGAAAGACTAATAAAAAAGTGTGTGAGTGTGTGTGTGTGTGTGTGTGTGTGTGTGTGTGTGCATGTGCACGCACGCCAAACTCAGGTCTTCTGCAAGAGCCATCTCCAGCTTGGTTGTGGGGATTTAAGTGTGCCCAGTGTATTAAACCCTTT
>NW_008335570.1:550-1051 GCF_000622305.1 Nannospalax galili | reverse complement strand
CTGTTTAAATCTTTTGCTCCTCTTAAAATTGGATTATTTTCTCAAATTGAGTTTTAAAAGATATATATGTTTTCCTGAATTAAGCCTATTATCAAATATGTAATTTGCAAATGTTGTCTCCCAGTCTAACTTGCTTCATGCTCATCAATGTCTTTGGAAGATCAGAAGCTCTTAGTTTTGGCACTCCAATTTAGCATTTTCCCCTTCTATACATTGTGGATTTTTTATGTGTCATACCTAAAAAATATTTACTAAATCCAAAATATTTCTTTCTGCGTTTTTTCCAGAAAACTTATTGACTTAGGTTTTTCATCGATGCATTAGATCCATTTGTGATTTTATTTGATAGAGAATAACGTTTTAAAATAATTTGATATGCAAACCTCACAGTCATTACACATGTAGGTATTGTGCTGTGCCCTAGATATTTAGAAAATTATTTTAGAGTTTGGGATCATTAGAGAATGAGTTCTGCCCACTTAAAATAATATTTTTTAGGTA
>NW_008335570.1:0-379 GCF_000622305.1 Nannospalax galili | reverse complement strand
TATTTTACTCAGTATAAACCCTATAAGACATAAAATTAAATGAGGTTTTAACCTTTAAAAAAATCTCCATTTCATTATTAAAATACAGTTTCATACAGAAAAATTCATTTTCAGTGCAATTGGCATTAAGATGCTTGCACATGTGTTTCTAATCTCTATATATCTGATTATTACTAGTGACAGTCGGTTAATTTCTGAGCTTCTTGGCATCTGAGTATGGCCATAAAGTCATCAGGTAGATTTCAATGGTAATGTTTTTCACATATAGTAATTATTAATGTTTGAGAATGTTTTCTGCCCATTTAAAAAAGTGTTCAGTATTTGGGTGCAGAACTTCTTTTAACAAATGGATTATTGATGAGGGAGATATAGTTACATT
>NW_008335569.1:0-491 GCF_000622305.1 Nannospalax galili | reverse complement strand
ACATGAGTGAGGTTATGTAACCCCTAAGCTTCATTCAGGCCTGCTGACAGGGCGTGGGTGGAACCACCTTGTCTGCCTCGCATTGCCTTGGGATAAAACCCCAGGCAATCCTTGGTGCCCCCTAAGATGTGGTAAGAAGATAGGGGCTTCTCTCTCCTTAAGGACGGTATGAGTCTGAATACTGTCAGAAAGCAATGACCATGAGTTCCTTGAATTGAGCTGAGCCATCACAAGTGTGGACATAACTTTTTGGTTTCTCATCTGCCCCCGGGTATACTACCACTGCAGCTCCAAATCTGCTTCCATCAGTGAAAATATTGTAGACTTTTACTAAGGGCTCCCTAGGCACTGGGATTCGGCAAGCGGTGCTGCCGGCAGGGCTCTAACACTTGGGGGCGGGGTGGATCCCTGGCCTCCGGTGGAATGGACTGGACCCCCCACCCCCCAGGTACCTTCCCCAAACCAGGCCTTCCCAGCCAACCAGGATCCAG
>NW_008335568.1:0-699 GCF_000622305.1 Nannospalax galili | reverse complement strand
CAATGTGTTTATAATAGTGAAAATGAATGAACAGTAGCATTTTGTGTTAATACCCGCATCCTACGAATTGTAGTCAAAAGAGTATTGCCACGACTGTCAGTCTCTTTGCTCTAGAAAAACATGTCTCGGTTGTGTATTAAAGTGCTTGCTTTCTGTAGAAAGAACAGTAGTTATAACAATGTGTCTATAATAGTCAAAACGAATGCACAGAAGCATTTTGTATTAAAACCCCTTTCCTACGAATTGTATTCAAAAGAGTATTGCCTTGAATTTCAGTCTCTTTGGTTTAGAAAAACATGTCTCGGTTGTGTATTAAAGTGCTTGCTTTCTGTAGAAAGAACAGTTGTTCTAACAATCTGATTTTTATAGTGAAAAATATTGAACAGAAGCATTTTGTGTTAAACCCTTTTCCTATGAATTGTAATGAAAAGAGACTTGTCATGAGTGTCAGTCTCATTGCTTTAGAAAAATATGTGTCGGTGGTGTATCTAAGTGCTTCCTTTTGTAGAAAGAACTGTAGTTCTACCATGTTTATAATAGGAAAAAAGAATTAAAAGAAGGATTTTGCGTTAAAACCCGTTTCCGATGAACTCTATGAAAAAGTGTATTGCCATGAGTGTCAGTATCTTTGGTCTACCGTGTTTGTAATAGTGAAACTGAATGAACAGAATCGTTTTGTGTTAAAATCTGTTTCCTACG
>NW_008335567.1:0-531 GCF_000622305.1 Nannospalax galili | reverse complement strand
GATGGAAGGATGGATGGAGGGAGGGAGAAATGGATGGGAATGAATAGGTAATGGGGTTGAACGGATGGATAGATGGGATGGGTAGACAGATGGGGATGGATGAATGCATGAATGGATAGAGGTGGATGGATCAATGGGGATGGATAGATTCATGAATGGATAAGGATGGATGGATGGATGGATGGATGGGGATGAATGGATGGATACAGGTGGATATAAATAGGACAGACAGATGGATAGATATTCAAGTACACTATAAGGTTATTCATAATCTAGACCTGTGCTATCTAGCAATAATACCCACTAGCTATAGCTACTAAGCCCTTGAGATATGGCTAGTGCAACTGAGGGACTGAATCTTTATTTTGTTTCAATGAACTTAAATTTTAAGAATAATCCCTGGGGCTGGAGAGATGGCTCCAGGGTTAACAGCACTGACTGTTCTTGCAGATGACCTGGGTTCCATTCCCACAACCCACATGGCTACAAACTGTCCTTAACTCCAGTTCCAGGGGAATCTGACGCCCTCTT
>NW_008335566.1:0-2574 GCF_000622305.1 Nannospalax galili | reverse complement strand
AAAAAAAATGTTGTCTGATTAGTCTGGGAACATTCTACTAAGGTAGCTGGAGCTAACAAAATCAATTCACATTGAGTCCTTCACAACGCCAAGTGCAAAATGTAGTAATTGTCGTGAAGTTTGAACTTGTCTTAGGTAAAGTGAAACTGTATTCAAATCTAGCTTCTTTTTACCAGTGTTCTTTTTTTAATTAGTTAAAATTAGCTTTTATTTACATGTACTTCATTCACTCATTAAAAGTGAATTTAATTGGTCATTTAGGGAGTTTTCTGAGTTTATTGTTTGTTGGCACCCAGTCAGGAAGCACCAGTTGTATGGAACAGGCTCAGGTTTTTAAATACCTTAGTTCCACCAACCTTAGGCTGGGTTTCCCATGGGGCTTTGTCAACACCTCTTAGATTCAAGACTGTGATTCACAGGGAAAACCCTGGAGCTGCCTCAAAATTTCTAGTATCAGGAAGCACCAGTTGTATGGAACAGGCTCAGGTTTTTAAATGCCTTAGTTCCACCAACCTTAGGCTGGGTTTCCCATGGGGCTTTGTCAACACCTCTTAGATTCAAGACTGTGATTCACAGGGAAAACCCTGGAGCTGCCTCAAAATTTCTAGTATCTCAGACAAGTTGCCTTACAGGGTGGAAGTATAATGTCATTTGAATTTAATTCCAAGTAGTTCTTCAAGAGAAAAAAGATGAGCCTGGAAATTTCTCCTCTCTTCTCCTTTCCTCCCCTTTCCTGTCTTCCTCCTTCTTCTCTCCTTTATCTTTCTCCTCCCTCCCTCCCCCACCTCTTCTCTCCTCCCCTCCCTCCCTCCCCTCTTTCCCATGCTGGGAGGGAATGTAGAGCCTTGTTTATGCTGGATAAACCTCTCTGCCACTGAGTTGTATCCCCAGTCATGGAAATATTTTTCAGTTTTGATTAAAACACATTAATAGGGATTAGAGAGATGGTTCAGTAGTTAAGAGCAAGTACCACTCTTGCAGAGCACCCAAGTTTGGTTCTCAGCACCCATGTCGGGTGGGTCACAGCTACCTGTAACTCTAGTTTTAGGGGATCTGGTGTCCTCTTCTGGATTCTGTGGGTACCTACACTCATGTGCACATATTCCTACAGAGACACACATGTAAACATAATTAAAAATGAAATAAAAATTTAAAATATTAATAGATTTTAAAATATATTATTTTTAATACAGCAAGGGCAAGGCTAAAATTATTTCCCTAAATGATAACTTTTAACCAATTTTAACTACAAATCAAAATAATGGTTTTTGTTTCTGTTCCCAAACACCTCTTGCTCGTGGTTCATTTCTTTTCAATTTGACAGGCTTTGGGTCACACTAGTGGATCTCTTTGACCCTAAGATCTTCTGGAACAAAATGAAAGGCTAATTATTCTTATGTGTATTTGGCATGTTGTGTTGATATGTTGATTTTATTTTAGAACTCGTTACAATCAGACATTAGGGATCTCAGGAAAGGAGTGGAGGGGCTGTGGAAGTAGCTTGGTCTGGGCATGAGGACCGAGTTCAGATCCCCAGCAATCATGTAAGAATCCAGGCACAATGGCGTGCATCTGTCACTCCAATACTGGGAGTGGGGCAAAGACAGAAAGAACCATGGAGCTCATTGGCCAGGCAGCCTAGTTGAACTGGTGAGTTCCAGTTTCAGTGATAGACCCTGCCCCCAAAGTAAGATGGAAAACCAACAGAGGAGGACACCTGATGTCAGTCTCACACACACCCACAAAAGGAAAGGATTCTTGCTAATGTCCTGATTCTTTTCTTTTTTAAAAAAAATTTTTAGTTTTTATTTTATGTGTATGAGTGTTTTGTCTGCATGTCTGTGAATGCATCTGTGTTGTGCTATGCCCATGGAGGCCAGAAGAGGGCATCAGATTCCATGGAACCAGAATTACTAATGGTTGTTAGCTGCCATGTGGGTGCTGGGAACCAAACAAGAGCAGCCAGTGGTCTTAACCACTGAGTCATCGCTCCAGTCCTAAAGTCCTGATTCTTATTAGGAACTCAGGTTCCCCTGGGTGTTCTTACATTGGTATTTGTTTGTCTTGGGGCTCCTGTCTGTGGCTTATGATTATTGGGGTGCAGTTGCCATTGATAGCACTGTAATAGTTCTTAATGTATCCTGAGTTATCACAGATGGGCAGTGCATGTGTCCAACTTCTGCTTTGAAGGTGAATTCTGGACTTTGCTAAGATGATAATAGCTTGTTTTCTCAGAGTTTGTTAGAGTGATGGGTGCATTGATAGTTCCAATGCACAGCAGGAAAGGCATGTGGGAGGAGAGCTGGTCAATGTGCATTGGAGGTGCTGCCTAAAATAATTGCTGGTCAGGTGATAAACGGTGGGAAATGTTTATTCAGCGCTACAGGCAGGGAGGTGGGGAATGGTTTCAATAGGCTGCATTTAAAGGGCCAAATATTTCCTCAATATTAAGTATTTCCAGAGAAAATACTAGAATGTCTCAGGTTTGTGTGTGTGCACATTTCTGAGTATTGAAACTAGAACGTCACACATGCTGGGCAAGCTCCATACTGCTGAGCTAAAGTCCCAGCCATT
>NW_008335565.1:5566-6261 GCF_000622305.1 Nannospalax galili | reverse complement strand
TTTTAAGTTCACATTGTGTGGGTGAAAAAACTGAGATTCAAAAGGCAATATACAAAGATTTGTAAAAGCCAGAGAGAGAAAATGCCAAGGAATAGTTATGCCCAGTTCCAGCATTAACTGCTTCGGATGAGCATGTGTGCATGGACTAAACATCGCATCCCAGGAGTCCTTAGACCAGCTCCAGTCTCACAGTTGCACTGATTAAAATCATTTCTCCTTAGTGAGTTTTAGAAAATAACCCTGTGAAATAATGATTTTTTTTCTGAAAGATTCCCTTGCTACCTTTAGTTCCTAAATCCAAGATTACACCACCATTAAACAAAACAATCTTTTAAAGTCTAATTTCCTGTTTTTTATGCAAATTATAATGTATATGATGAACATAATTCAGCCGTGAAGCACTGCATTATTGTGTGGCTCTCTTCTGGGCCCTACTCAGTGCAATTGGATACTCCCTAAAGAATCATAAGTAAACATTTCTGGGTCAGCAGCAGCGGTTGCAAAATCAAATCAGATGCTGAAGTCTATAGAATTTTGTGTGAGCATCCACATGCCGGTTAACAGCTGACTGAGCAAGAATTTCAGATGGGGCTAAAGAGTTTAGGGAAGAATTTAGCAGTGTGAAAGTGCTTTGGTCTTTCCTTATTAGAAAATGTGCTCATAGTGATATTTGGGTAATACTATTCACATTATAT
>NW_008335565.1:0-2762 GCF_000622305.1 Nannospalax galili | reverse complement strand
CAGCCATCTCACCACAATGTGAACTTTACGCTTCACTAGGAATTCAGGGAATTACTACAGAGGCCCAGTTATGCCCCACACAGCATTTCCAGGTCACATGGAAAACTTGGAAGCATGAAACATTGATCTACAGCTGTGTGAACTTTACATTCTTAAAGAGGAAAACGGAGCACAGATAAAAGTGCATGATCAAAGTAAAAAGCAGTATAAATGAGGGGCCACATGACACCAAGAGCTGACCTGAAGAAGCCAGCTCTCCTGGGCAGTATATTTGTGATGGTCAAATTTCAATTCTTGTGGAAAGTAAGATTTGAGCATCATGAAGGAGGCAGGATGGGCAATGTGTGTGTTTAGAGAAAGGATATTCCAAAGACAGGAATCTGAAACGTGCTAGACATATTCAAGGTAGAGCAGAATGGGTGACGTGTTGTGAGGACAGGGGAATTGCACAACAGGTGAGATCAGAGAATAGAAAAGCTCATGCTTTAATGTTGCTCTTATATCTTCAAAAGAAAAAGAAAATTTGGGTAAATATTTTGGAGAAAGTCATAATCAAGGGAATCCTTCTCTCTCCTGTCACTTGTATGAGAGATGCTAGCACTTTTGGATGCTTATAAAAATGAAATTAAAAATTGATGATAAAGGACAAAAGGAAATTAAATTATTGGAGTCATGTCCTTAAATAAAAAAATATCTGAGATATCAAAGGAGTGAACCAGATTCAGCTTAAGCTGCAGAAATTCCACTGGGATGGTGATTCTCAGCAAAAAAGCAAGAGTCTTCCTTAACTGGGAAGCTTTGATGATGCTCATGGCTGTTTTGAATGCATGCAAGAAATGTCTACTCACATTTAGTAAATGATGGTCAGAGATGGTATTAAATACCTTCCACCTTCCACAACAAGTATCATCCATTTCAAACAGTCAGTGGTGGGATTGTTAAGAACTCTTGACTCATTAGACAAAGGAACAGATGCTGGTAACTGATTTCCTGTTGGATGAATTGAATCCTAACTAAAATAACAATAAAGATGAAGCTCAAGGAGGTAAGGTGTGGAATTTACCCAATGTGAAGAATGATTGTTAAGTAAACAGAGATGGCCCAAGAGAAATGAGACTGTGTAGATCCTATTATAGTGCTTAACCACAGACTTTGAGGTGGGGAAGGGGTACAGTGGGGGCATTAGAAAAATAGGCATATCTGGTTTTATGTGGACCTGGCAATTGGAAACACTGTGCTGAAGAAAACAATGAAGTTGAATTTCAGTTACAAATTAGACTAGAGGTTTAGAGCACATGAAGGTTTGTGCAAAATGGACTTCAGATGAATTATGTGAGCCCCTGAAATGGAAAAACTGGAGATCATGGAAATGATGTTCAACCTGAGATGAGGAAGAACACAGTCTCCAGTAGGACCAGCACAAGGACTTAAAGACAGCGGTATTACGGGATCATTTCCATCCATGCTGAAATTGTTAAGAATCCAGATATGTGAAATATCAGCAAAAGTGTCTTTGAATAAGAAGATGTTATTGAGGACAGGTAACAAGTGGACTCAGGGTTGATAAACACCTGGGAAGCAAGGGCATGTACTCAGAGATACACATGGAGGGTGTGAGAGAAGAGAAGCCCTCTGTAGACAGAACGAAGATGAAAGAGACCCAGCTGCTTTCAGCCCAAGAGTAAAGGCAGGAGAGAGGAAAGTCTCCACTCATGAAGGTTCAGGAAAACCTTTGTATTCGGGACAAGACAGAGATGTGGCTTGCCTCATGGAAGGCACTGGGGGATGGCGGGGAGGCAATGACTATACGTGGCTACATGGCTTCTTCTTACTCTGATCATCAATGACAAAATAGGTTACATATTAACATGTCAGTAACACCAGCTAGACAATATTGACTTAAATGTTTTACCTAAGTCATTAATCTATGCATAATATTATGAAATTCCTCTTACTACTCACATTGGATAAATGACAAGACTGAAAATCAATAATTTAAGTCAGTGAAAAGTCAAATATTTGATAAACTGGTAGCTGAAGTTCAGACTCTGGTCAGTGTTTTTTGAAAATGTTTTTTCTATTTTTTTGAAAAATTTTACCTTCCTCCCTCCTCCCTCCTCCGTCTCCCTTCCTCTCCCTCCCTCCCTCCCTCCCTCCTTCCTTAAGCTGTTGTCCAGGCTATCTTCAGACGCTTCAATTCAAGTGAAACATTTATTTCAGACAAATGGTGTTTGAATATGCAGATACTACCACACCTGGTCATAGTCCAAACTTTTAATCATCAATTACTTTGAGCTTTCTCTGTAAAGTGACTCACTTAGTGAACACTGAGAGTATTGTAAATCTGTTTAGTTATGAAGCAATGTGGTGAGTTCCCTTGAGAGTTTGTGGACAGAAGCCACATACACGCTTATATCTTGAAGATTCTTAGCTATAAAAGAATCAGATGTATTTGAAAAAGTAATACATAAGGAATTAGCCAAAGTTAAAAAAATCTATCAAATAGTGAGAAGTATTGAGATTTTAGAAAATATTATTACTCACAAGATATTGGGGACAAATTAAACAGTAGGACTTGTGATGTCCAGTGCTGAGCTGGTTCCTGTGTCATAGATAACTAATCTTTAGCCGTCAGGCTTAATTAGAACAAAGAGCCTAATGATTTTTGCTGCCTCTTGGTGTCTTTCTAACTACATTTAATTATCCAGACGGTAATAAAATCAGGTAAGAATGGATTCTGGGACCATCTTTGAGTGTCCTTT
>NW_008335564.1:0-479 GCF_000622305.1 Nannospalax galili | reverse complement strand
CATATAGAGGGTTTCCAAACTGGTTTTCATCTGATGTATCATTTTAATAGTTTTGAAAGCAAAAAAGAAGCATTCTTTTGTACTATTACCTATAAGCGTCTCTGTCGTTTTCTGTTCTTCATTTACTTTGATCGTTTCTCCTTTGGAATGCTTTTGTTTCTGAGGGTGATAGAGACATGGTTAAAATATTACTTTTTTGGCTTTTGTTTATTAGTGTTTTCATATCCTATTATTCTAACCAATGGTACTACAAATCATGAAACTTCTTGAATATGGGATGTCTAAGCAAATGGAAATGGGGAAGTAGATGCTGTGTTCACTTTGCTAAAGCAAAGTGGTACTATGAGTAATTTACATGTATACACACATTTTGTTTGAGTGTTATCCTCTAGGAAACGAGGTTTATTGAGAGAAAACAAAAAGTCTTATTTAAGTTAGGCCATGGGTTCCATTTCCATCATTTCTGTTGTCCTACATGA
>NW_008335563.1:0-580 GCF_000622305.1 Nannospalax galili | reverse complement strand
CTCTACCACATTGCTTACATCCATAGGGTTTGTCTCCAGTATGAATTTTTTTCATGTAATTGAAGATAACGCTGACATGTAAATGATTTTCCACACTGTTTACATTCAAAAGTTTTTTCTCCAGTATGAACCTTTTCATGTAATTGAAGATCCTTGCGCCATCTAAAGGCTTTCCCACACTGTGTACATTCATGGGGTTTTTATCCAGTATGAATTTTTTTCATGTAATTGAAGATAACGCTGACATGTAAATGATTTTCCACACTGTTTACATTCAAAAGTTTTTTCTCCAGTATGAAGACAACTGAATTCTAAAGGCTTTACCACACTGTTTGCATTCATGTGATTTTTCTCCAGTAGGAATACTTTTTCTCCAGTATGAAGACAACTGAATTCTAAAGGCTTTACCACAATGGCTACATTCATAGGGTTTCTCTCCAGTATGAATTTTTTTATGTAATTTTAAACTACTACTGAGTGTAACGGTCTTACCACACTGTGAACCTTCACAGGGTTTTTCTCCAGTAATTTTTTTCATGTCTTTGAAGATGACTGTGACATCTAAAGGCTTTACCACACT
>NW_008335562.1:0-387 GCF_000622305.1 Nannospalax galili | reverse complement strand
TTCTGTTTGGGTCCATTTTTAAATTCTTTTATGAATAAGACTAAGAACCCTTTAGGGGACCCTCTCTCTCCCCATTTCAACACTTTCTAGAAGGAATGATTCACTTGAGAAGAAAGTGCCATACACCTAGTGAGTGTACCATCATAATCAATAGTTATTCTTCATAAGAAGATGGAGTATAAAATACTTGTCTCATTGCTGTGACAAAATAGCTGACAAAAGCAACTTAAGGAAGGAAAGGTTTATTTTAGCTTACCATTCCACCATGGTACAGACGCCGTCCACCATACAGAGAAGTTGTGGGCTGGGGGCAGGACTAGAAGGCAGCGGGCCACGTTGTGTCCACACTCAGGAAACAGAGAGCAAGGAATGCTGGAGCTCAGCTCA
>NW_008335561.1:0-514 GCF_000622305.1 Nannospalax galili | reverse complement strand
AGACGTGGAAGATTTTTAACAAGGCCAGGAGCTCCCCCAACTGGACAGTGCTGGAATTGGCTTGTACAAAACAGGTGTCATCCTTTCCCGTGAGCTGAATGACAATGCCATGATGGGATTTATCGGCATCTGAGAAGGATAGCGTGGCTAAAGGTAGGGGGTTTTGCAGGGGGAAGCGTGTGGTTGGGTGGTGATTTCCAAACAGGCCAGGCTGGCCAGTCGTTTATCTGGGGGGGTGTGGTTATCCAACTCTCCTGTGAAACCGGACATCATTAGTTGGAAAGCCAGAGAGTCTGCTCATAATGTTTGGGAATGCTTAAGAGGAAAGGGCAGTATAATTTTGTCAGGTTCCTTTCAGAATATGCGCCTAGCTGTTTGTTGGGCCTTAATTGCTAATTTGAAGGCAATATCATACGTAGAACTAAGCCTAGTTAGGTCCGAGGTAGCCAGGTGGATCCACACCATGGGGACTTGCTGCCATAGCGCCCCCAAGACACCATTTTTAGTCCAGAGG
>NW_008335560.1:630-816 GCF_000622305.1 Nannospalax galili | reverse complement strand
CACTGGAGTAAAAGTAACAGATTAAGGCAACAAACATTAAAATAAAAATGATATTGATTATGTCTCCTGCTGTATTTACAGTTATTTGTATTCTATGAGCTACTTTATTTATATTGGAATATTTAAACAAATCTACTGTTTTCTTATGTTTGGTTTTCTTTCGATTGATTAGACCTTATAGCTATA
>NW_008335560.1:0-472 GCF_000622305.1 Nannospalax galili | reverse complement strand
AAATACATTATTCTTTAAACTTTAACAAGAATGTCATTTACATAACAAATATTAATAACATTGATAGAAACAAGAGATCAAACCTGTTGGGAAATTGGAATTTTATGTCTTAAAAGCTTAACCAATTATCTTTTTAAAAAAATTGAATAATTAGAAATGAAAATAGGATTCTAGAAGGAGTTATTATAGTGTTGTACATTTCCTTAGTAAAATATAGATATTGCTGAATTATTTTTATCCCAGCTAATTGTACTACATAGGACAACTTAGATGCTCATTTAATCAAGGAACATCACTATTTAAACCATAAAATATTATGAATATGTTGTTATTAGAGTGATGTCTTGTATAATTTGGGTAAGAAGAATTAACCCAAAGCTTCTGGTATTTCTATCTAGAGAATGTATGCTTATTAAACGTTGGAGTACATTTTAGGGCCCTTTTAGTCTAGTTGGTATGATTCAGTTAAAAT
>NW_008335559.1:0-419 GCF_000622305.1 Nannospalax galili | reverse complement strand
CCCAGCTCTTCAACTAGCCTTGACTTTGTTGGATTTGTTTAGCCTTGACTTCGAGAATGTGACTGCCACAGGTCCCAGGGTCCCCATCCTGTGTGCATCAATTCCTTTTGTTCCCAACTATGATATACTCCTTCATTCCTTTGCCTTGCCCTTACCTCCCTTCCTTCCCTCCAAGGCTGCCTTCCTTTCTTTGAGATCTGGAACTTCTTATAATCCAGGTTCTACCTCTCCCAGAGTGCTGGAGTTACAGGAGTGTGCCATCATGTCCAGCAATGCACTTTTAAAGGCAAGGAGCCTGTCTGGTTGTGCCTCCTTTTAGGACTCTCAGCACAGAGGAGACCATGGCACCTGACACTCAACAGTGCGAGTACTCCTGTTGCCTTTCATTCTGCAAGAACTTAGCTAAAGTGAAAGCTGTC
>NW_008335558.1:0-765 GCF_000622305.1 Nannospalax galili | reverse complement strand
TGTGGTATGATTTCATCAAGGCTACTTTAAATGACATGCAATTTAAAATTTATTTTTTAAACATATTTTCAGACCACAGCTGGATGGGTCAGGTCTATGGCTTGAGGATACAGTGACCTTTCTAATAATTGATCAGAATGGAAATTAATTTTTCAATATTCTGCATAGAGAACTCCATGCAGACTAACAGTGGATTAGTAGTCCTTGGGCAGGATGGAGGGCTAGAGCTAATGAGCACTAATTTTCCTTTTGAGTTAATAAAGAGTATTCTAAAAGCAGATTCAGATGAGGGCTTTGCAACTGAATATAACAAACTCTATGGAATTTTAGAAGTGTGAATCTTGTAGGATGAAACTATGTTTTAGAAAGTGTTACTTTTAAGTACACCCTTCAGACCCAAGGATAACTGAAAACTCTCTGGCCTCCCATCGAAGGAGAATATCCACTGCCTTGAAGGACTAGAAATCACCTGCATGCAAACAGGAGGAAGAAAACAGGCACGGGAGGATGGGATGACTGGATGGGCAGTAAGTGTAGCCTTAGGCTTGCTCCTAAATTTCTATGACAAAGAAATATTTTATTTCAGAAAGAGTGAGTTGAAAAGCAGGAGAAACTATGATGTAACTCTACCACAGCCTGGGATTTCCATCTATAGGAACAGGAGAATTTTATCACTATAGTTTTTTTGAATTATTTATTTAATAACAACACAAGCATAAGAAGCATTTCATTACAACAGCATTGACATATTCAGTAACAATTTCC
>NW_008335557.1:0-290 GCF_000622305.1 Nannospalax galili | reverse complement strand
TACAGAAGAACATCAGAGATCTTAACTCAATTAATTTCAACAGCTGTTTTTACCACCTGTATCTGAGGGTCAAGAAGCGGTCAAATACATGTTGTGAGCTCCACCATATAAACACATTCCTCCTGACTTGGCACATTAGGTACTGGTGTGCAAAACACAAACTCAGTAAACAAGCCTGCCACAGCACAATGTACATAATGGATTAATAGCTCCTAACAGTGTGTGTTTATTTATGTAATCTGCTTCAAGTTATTTCTGGAAAAATATGTTAAAAATTGCCTCTCTTTGGA
>NW_008335556.1:0-804 GCF_000622305.1 Nannospalax galili | reverse complement strand
TTCCCTGAGCTCCTTTTCTATTAAGTACGTGCTATTCTTCACCTCATGCTAAATGAATACAACAAAATGCTATAATTGTTAATTTTCATCATTATCTGTAACAAACAAAACCAAAACCCAAACCAAAAGATATGTAAGTATAATGGTGACTTGGTGGGAGGAAGGGGGATTGAGAGTTTGAAGGAGTATTAGAGAGGGTGGAGGGACAAGTGTGACCAGAATGTGTTATTCACATGTAGGAAATTGTCAAACAATAAATTAATAAAAAAGAAAGAAGAGTATCTGTGTTAATCACCACCTGCTGCAAGAAGCAGCTTCTCTAGTGAGAGATGAGCAATGCACTAATCTATGTGTATGATAATAATCATTAGAAGTCAATTTAATACTATGTCCATTTAGCAGAATAATATTATAAGTTCTCTTAATATTACATCCTGTGACCTATCTAGCTACAGGTTCTTGACCCTGATAACAGCATCAGGTATGGACTCCCTATTTTGGAGCAGGCTTAAAATCCAATCAGAAGGTGGTTGGTTACTCCCACGATAGTCGTGCCATTATTGCACAGGTGGGGATATTTTGCCACACTAGTTGTTATTGTAGCTTACAGGGTTCACAGCTGGGTAAGGCTGATGTTTACCTTTCTCTACCAGTAATGTGTGATTAACACAGAAACCCACAACTGTTCAACATGCAGAGAATGAAACTATGAAGTGCTCATCCTTAAATGGAACACCTATATCACAGCCTTTCCTGCCAAGGTTCAGGGATCACTGTAGAAGAGGGGTGGTAGACTGACTCCCA
>NW_008335555.1:0-494 GCF_000622305.1 Nannospalax galili | reverse complement strand
GAAATTTCTCCACCTATGTGTCCTTGGTTCTAGAGAGCTCCCTCTCAGATCGCCAGACATTTTCTTAATGACACTCTGCATACAGGAACTTTGACAATTGCATGTGAGTTATGGATGGGGCATTTCCTGCCTGAAAAGTGACCAGAGACATAGCATCCCCTCATTTGCTTAGTCTAGTCACTTGTGTACATCTGTCCGTGTGCTTTAGGGGTTTGAGACTGGAGACGGGAGGGAACAGAGGCTGTGGATGCTGAATTTAGTGGAGGAGAAAAGCAGCTGCATTGAAACATAGGAAAAACAAAGCATCAAAAAAAAAAAGATTTTTTTTCTCCTGAATATATTTAATGTGTTAAACAGATTCTGGCAATTTCCTGATGGCTCCAAAAGAAGACTGAGCTGAGATTTTCACAGAGAGTGTTCCAGACTCTGAATACTGTACCTCGTGTATTGAATCACATCTGCTACAGAGAGGAAGCAATGAATAATTAACTCAG
>NW_008335554.1:14930-15946 GCF_000622305.1 Nannospalax galili | reverse complement strand
GCTCATTGGTTAACTGTGCTGGCTGTTCTTGCAGAGGACCCAGGTTTGATTCTCAGCACTCACATGACAGCTAAGAACTGTCTGCAACTCCAGTTCAAGGGATCTGACACCCTCTTTTAACCTCTGTGGGCACTGCACAACATGGGTACACTTACATACATGTAAGCAATACACTCGCACACATAAAAATAAAAAAAAAATTTTTCAAAAAAAACAGGGTCTCATGTAGCCCATGCTGGCCTCAACCTCAGTATGTAGCCAAAGATGATCTTAAACTTCTGATCTCCACCTCCTGAGTGGAGATTATAGGTATGTATCATCAGGCCATATTTTATGCAGTTCTGGGGAATCAAACCCCGTACTTTGTGAATGCTAAGCAAGCACTCTACTAACTGAGCTACATCCCCAACCTGATAAAGTTTTAATATGTATTATTTCACCACAATGAATCTTTTAAATGTTAGTGCTGGTTATTGTTACATAGAGAAATTACAGGCAATTAAAAAAAATTTCAAATATAGTTTTCTATATTGACCAGTTAAGTTTCTTCCCCTATTCCTATCCCACTCTGCTTTTTTCAACTCAATAAGCACAATTTCAATTAGAGAAAAAAAAAATTTTAAAGCAAGTCATTTCCAAGCTTGAAATCATCTTGTAAGCTTAAGAGGTTTTTGTATAATCATTGTATCTCCCTACCAGTAGGCCCACAGAACCGGAGCTGAAAAAATGAGGACCCAAATTTGAATCCCAGAACCCACATAAAGCTAGGTATGGTAGGACATGTCTGTAATCCCAGTGTGCACATGGCAGGATGGGAGGAGAAACAGAATACTCAGACATTCATAGGCCACCTAATATGGTATACACATTGACAAACAGCAAGAGACTGAAGCTCAAGGTCAAGTAGAAGACCTATATCCGATTGTCCTCTGACTTCCACATGCAGACACAGACACAGATAGGCACACACACACACACACACACACACACAAAATACATATACACACAGATTAAAT
>NW_008335554.1:12594-13531 GCF_000622305.1 Nannospalax galili | reverse complement strand
AAAAGTTTTACAATACAGCTAAAACTAAAGATATTTAAAAATCTATTTCACCACTAGAAGAATTTAACTACTAACAAAGATGACTTCCACTTTCCCTTTTTTCCTATATACACTGGATTATTCCCTATGGCCCAATTAAGTATTCAGAAGCGTTTCAAATGAGTTGTTTACTGAAGTGACATAAATAATCTAATGTTCAGGCCTGGAGATGTTGTTCAGCTGGCAGAGTGCTTTCCCAGCATGCATGAAGTCCTGGGTTTAATTGCTAGCATCCCACAAACTCAGGAGGTGGAAGCAGGAGGATCAGAAATTCAAGGTCATCCTCAGTGCAAAGCCCAATTGAATTACATGAGCCCTATCTCAAAAAAAGGAAATTAATGTTTCAGACATACAAGGAAAAAAAAATAATGTTTACTGGAAAACAGCCTAATTTCTATTCAAATTTATAATTTTATACAGTGTAATTTTTCCTTCTGATAATTTTAAAAAGAATAATATATCCTACTTTACTGGAAAATAGCCTAATTTCTATTCAAATTTATAATTTTATACAATGTAACTTTTTCCTTCTGATAATTTTAAAAAGAATAATAACATAAAATGCATGGAATCATATTGATTGTTGACATTACATCTCAAAATTAAATCCCTAAAACGCTTTTATTTAAAAATCTAATCTTTAGGGCTGGAGAGATGGCTCAGGGCTTAAGAGCACTAGCTGTTCTTTTGGAGGACCCAGGTTCAGTTCCTAGCATCCATTTGGTGATTAACAAGTGTCTATAACTCCAGTTCCAGGGGATCTGGCGTCATCTTCTGGCCTCTGTGGGCATCGAATACATGGCTACACTTACATGTGTATAGGCAAAACACTCATACACACAAAATAAAAGTAACAAACAAAAACTAAAAGATTTAAAAATAATAAAATCATGCTTTT
>NW_008335554.1:8719-11104 GCF_000622305.1 Nannospalax galili | reverse complement strand
GGGCTACAGGGAAACCCTGTCTCATCCCAAAACAAAACAACTACAATAGATGAAGTATCAGGAAGATTACTGAAGCACCCATCACCCATCGAGGCATAAGAGTGTACTCTTTTTTTTTTTTTTTTTGGTCTTTTTGAGACAGGGTCTCACAGTAGCCCCAGCTGTCCTGGAACTCACTATGTAGACCAGGCTGGCCTTGAACTCACAGGGATCCACCTGCCTCTGCCTCTGCCTCCCAAGTTCTGGGATTAAAGGCATGTGCCACCACACTTAGCTTAAGTGTGGTTTATTTTTTATACACCTGGAATGTGCCTCTTGCAGTGTACCTATGCCATGAAAAGCATTATAGTATTGTTTAGGTCTCTTTTATAACATGAATGTAAAACGTTCATCCATCAAGTCCAAAGACCTAAGACTGATTAATATTGTGTGTCTATGGGGAAAGGTTGTTGTCAGTGGAAAGCGGAATAGTAAAAGACGATTTCTAGTTCAGTTCACTCTAAATACCATCCCACTTCCTCTTCTTAAAACAATTATCTTTCAAGATTTAAACTGAAAAACTTTAAAGACTGAGATCACATTTTATACAAATTACCAATTAATGAAAACTGATATGCATATTTTTTCCAAGAGTGCTTCAATGGAACTGATTTTGAGAGCAGAATTTCTCAGTAAGTAAAAATATAGCCTACTCACAATTGAAATATCTCACTAAATTTTGAACTCACTAATGTTTTAATATGATCTCTCTTGCCTAAAGTTAAAACATGAGAAACAGAAGAATTAGGAAATTGTAGATGGCATGAACAGTCTATTCATAGAAGACTTTCCTTTCTACGTAACCTCTGCAGGTTCCTGTTTTAGTCAACTTTTCATTACTGCAATAAATAACTGAGATGAGTCAATTTAATAAGAGAAAGGCTTACTTTACTCACAGCGTTGGCAGTTACAGTCCATGGTTGAGCCCAGCACATCATGATAGACGTGCACAGTGGGAGAAGATGTTCATTTTATGGCAGTCAACAAAGAAGAGAGAAAGATGAAGGGCTATGTCCCAGCATCCCATGCACGGGGCACCCAGCTTATGACCAGAAGACCTCAACTAGATTCCACCTACCAAAGGCACCATATACTGAAGACAAAGACTTTTAACGCTTGAGGCTTTGAGTGATATTCCAGGTCCAAGCCATAGAAATTCTTTTCATCCCAGTTTGGTCTCTTCTTCCCTTCTGGATACTTCCCTCCACTACTGAATATGAAAACTGGCTCATCTGCAAGGTGGCAGAAAGGCTAGTACAACCTTTCAGTGAGGGGTCAAAATCCTTTTATGGAAATTACTTCCCAGTCAAATATTTTTCTCTACTTTTTCATATCATCATTATGGTAAATCAACTGTGTCCCCATCATTTATTGGAATACAAAAAAATATTTACTTTGTAATTAGAAATAGAGTTAGTGGAGATATGATTTCTCTCTTTAGGTATTGAAGAGCTATCATTTCTAAAGCAATTTCTTTTCTATTTGGACTGAAGACAAACTGAGGCTTAGGAATAGGTTTAGCTGTATGGCAATTTGTTACTCACTCTAGAGAACACCATTTGAAAAAATATAACATTTAACAAATATGTGAGATTTCTATCATTGAACCACTTCAACTATCGAGGAGGAGGTTAGGAGTTCATTCATGTTAGTTTTACGCATTAAGTTGATGATTGGAAAATATGACTTCCACGATTGCTCTTTCTAAGAGTCTGTGGATTAGCTGGGTGTGGTGGCACACATCTGTAATTCTGGCATTTGGGAGGATGGTTGTGAGCTTGAAGCTAGTCTTGGCGATGTAATGAGAACTTGCTTCAAAAGAAAAAAAAGCCAGCAACTGAAGAAGAGATAAGTGGTCTCTTATCAGCGTTTTGACTTGGAGATATTTAAACCTAAATATTTTAAGTCAGAGTTTCATTGATCCAACCCAGCTGTCTACATAGCTATCATATCAGATTGGGTGTCAGAGTCAAGGGTGTGTGGGGTAATTGAGGTATAGTTCTTACTGTCAATAAGCTTGCTCTGTGTTTATGATATCCAGTAGATATGGAATGACATCAAGCTGTCTCATCCATCAGTTGATCATCTAACTAATGTATATCCCAGGGATCATTTGTAATACATGAGAGAAGAGCCCCCAAACCCTTACAATGTCAGAGCAAGCACACTGCTAACGAGAAGACCTATGTATGTGCTTACAGAGTTCTATAGACGGCCTTAAAGACAAACTCCCTCTCCGGTCACATTTATATTCGGTGCTTTATTCAGCTCTATATTTCTCTCCAGGGAAATGGCATGAAAAAATTTGTCAGAGGATATTGTTACTCTTTTTGATGCTACCTCAGG
>NW_008335554.1:8357-8462 GCF_000622305.1 Nannospalax galili | reverse complement strand
AAAACACAATTCTGTAAATATAGGAATTATTTTTCTCTTCTTCAGTAAGACTGACACACGAGGCTTATTAAACAGGAATGTTCCTTAATACTAAAAAACATTAAT
>NW_008335554.1:0-8108 GCF_000622305.1 Nannospalax galili | reverse complement strand
TACCTCTATGGTTTCTTTCCATTTTCCTGGCTACTGCGGTTACACCAAGATATATACATATAAGGATTTTGTGCTAATATCCACCAATAAGAAATAATATATATTGCTTGTTTTTCTGAATCTGTGTTACTTCAGATGGTATAACAGTTTCTAGTTCCATCCATTTACCTGCAAATTTCATGATTCCATCTTCTTTACCGCTGAGTTGAACTCCATTGTTAAAAATAGTATCACAACCATCAGACTTAAACAATAGAAACATTATTCCACAGTTCTTTGTAGAGGCTAAAAATCTGAAAGCAAGTTGTCTTCATGGTTGATTCATTCTGAGGGATGCAATAGAATGTTCCAGGTCATTCTCCTTAGCTTGGACATGGCTATCTCCCTCCTAGCTCTCTTCACATTAGATTCTTTCTAAGCACAGCTGTCTTCAAGTTGAAATGTATGCAGTGGCCTGAATGTTTTTGTGCACCCAAAACTCATGTGTTGAGACCTAAATTCCAATATGGGTCATGAAGATGGAGCCCTGGTGATTGGGAATTAGTGCTTGTTTGTGTGAGTCAGCAGTCTACAGCCTGGACGAGGACCCTCACCAGAGCCTGACCATGCTGGCACCCTGGTTATGAACTTCTGTCCACCATAACTGTAAGAAACAAACTTCTATTTTTTTATAACTCCCCCAGGATATGGCACTCTGTTAATAACATCCTGTAATGACTAATACAATATATATGAATAGTCTAATTGTTAAGTAAATTGTCTTTTTAATTCAATAATTCTAAATATATCCTTGTGCTTACTTAAAAATTCCATTTAATTCCATTTAGCTACTATTTAATATCCTACATATAAATAAAACATAACTGCTTAGTCTCTAATGAAAATTTGGTTGTTTCTAAACTTTTTATTACAAATCATGCTCATATTAATGACCTTATATATTCTCATGTACATTTTAATTTTTAAAATATATATTTATTCGAGAATTTCATACAATGTATTCTGATCAAATTCAGACCCCCCTCATATACACACACACTTAGCTACCCCTCCCCCAACTTCATGTCCTCTGTCATTATTTGTCTTTCTTTTTTGTTTTTAAGGCATATGGAGTCTAGTTTGTGTTTCCAAAATACTCTTGGTGTGAGTCTATCCCTTGGAGTCTGGTTAAGCTACCAGACAGCATAGTAGTAAGAAAAATTGACTCTCCTCTCCCAGCAGCTATCAGTTGCCAATAGATCCTCAGCTAGAGCTGGGGCTTCTGGTCAACCTCCTGATCCATGTTGAGTTTTTCTATGGCTTAGGTTTGCATAGGTCTTATGTAAGCTGTTACAAGTGCTGTGGGTTCATATGCATAACTTCCCTGTTGTGTCCAGACAATGGGGTTTCCTTGTATTGATCTACCACCTCTTTTACAATTTTTCTGCCCCCTTTTCCACAATGATCCATGAGCCTAGTACATTTACACAATGTAATATTATTCAGCTGTTAAGAAAAATGAAGTTATGAAATTCTCAGGTAAATGGATGAAATGAGAAACAATCACCCTAAGCGAGATAACCTAGATCCAGGAAGCAAACATTGCATGTTTTCTCTCATAAGTGGATGCTAGTTTTGACTCTTTTTTGTGTGTGTGTGTCTTTTTGAGACAGGGTTTCCTTGTAGCACCAGCTGTCCTGGAACTCACTATGTGGGGTTGGCCTTGAACTTACAGAGATCCTCCTGCCTCTGCCTCCTGAGTGCTGGGATTAAGTGGGTGCTAGCTTTGATGCTTTTTTAAAAAATGATTTATTTTTATTCATTTAAGTGTTTATGCATATTGGTATGTATCCAGTGCACACAATGCCTAGAAGAGGGCGACAGAGCTGCCATGTAGGTGCTGGGACTTGAACCCAGATCCTCTGGAAGAATAGCAAGTGCCCTTAACCCATGAGCTACCTCTCCAGCTTCTAGCTTTGATTCTTTAGATAGGTGCATTTCAACTGAAAAATCATTAAAGGTCAGGAAACTAAAAAGGGTCCCATGGGTGGCTCATGAGAGGGGAGATAGAACACAGTGATATAAATGGGAAATGGGCAAAATGGGACAGTAAGGGCTTAAAACGGGGGTGGGTAAGAGGGTAGAGCAGAAGAGAGAGTAAGAGAAGGGATAACTAGCACTAAAGGCCTTTTGAAAAAGTCATGGAAACCTATTGTAGAAGCACACACACAATATATAAAGAGTAAATGTAGTTGCCCTATCGCAGGGGTTCAATGGCCCTGATGGATACCACAGGCTAGCAAATGAAAAGCCCAATGCCAGGAATGGACTCTCACTTTTGGAGTTGTCAAGCAGGGAGGTCTTCTGGACCCTCAGACAATACTAGCTACTGCCTTTAGTTACCTGCCAGAAATTGATGGTAGAACCCTATTGCTGAAAACACTACATACCTGAGTCATAGCACAAACAAGGAGAAACCAAGCTGGTACTGACTTGGAAGCTTCATCTCTACTGGCTAGCTTTCAGAGTGCTGGAAGGTGCTATGCATGCTATCAAAAGAGAAAAGTAACCGTCAACCTTACTCAGATGTGAACCCTGCGAATTACAGTGACTACCGGCCTGGCAAAATAAGCCCACTGGCACAATAGGGACATGAATGTTATGGGAGCAACCAACCACCTTCTCATTGTATTTAAGCCCTGCTTCATAAGATGGAGTCCATACCTGACACTGTTATCAGAGCCAGGAACCTGTGGCTAGACAGGTCATAGGCCACAGCAGAGAGCGTTCTATTATCATTCTGCCAAATAGACATAGAGTTAAACTGACTTCTGATGACTTATTGTTATACCCATAGGTTAGAGCATCTCTTAGTTCTCACCAGAGATGGTTTTCTTGCAGTAGATGAAGATTAACACAGAAAAAGCACAACTGGTTGACAGGCAGAGACTAAATGGGACACCTATGTCACACATTTTAATTTCTTAAGGAAAATAATCTTATTTTGCTGACTGTGCTGACATAACAATAAAAGTTAATTTCCTCTCCTCAGCATTTCTATATTTACAGAACTTTCCTATCATGTTCACTTGTAATATTTATTATAAAATGTAACTTTTTCTAAAAGATGAAATAAATTCAAAGTTATATTGTTGACTTCCCCCATCCTATTTGAATTACTGAGGTAGAAATTAAGGACATATTCATCTTTGTTTATATTACTGTCATATTATCTTACCATATTAATGTAATATCAACAATACACTAACATTGTGCTACTTGCCAAAGAACTTTTCCAGTAATTTGCATTTCCTCTAGCAGAGTATGAAAATTTCCATTTCTCCACACCCTTACCAACACTTGAAATAAGCAGTTTCATTTGACATTTTATCTTGAAAAAAAATTCACAGCAGCTGAAAAGTTGTCAGAACGGCATGATGATATTGCTCCTGACTGCTCCTCACCTGGATCCAACAATTCTTCCACACTTTGTTTTCTTCCCCTTTGCCTATCTCCCCTCCCGCTCTCTTACAAACCTTTTACTTATGTCACTTTTTCCTCAAACCATTTGTAAGCCGCAGACACCATGACCTTCAAGTCTTTGACATCCCCACATGTGACTCCCAAGAATAAAGACAGCCTTTTATGTAACCATGGTAAAAGTCAGCACAGTTGAGGTTGGTACAAAGCTATAAAATCCACCAATTTTCCCAATTAAGTCTTTTCTACCATTTTCTCCCTGCTCCAGGACACATACATTTCCTTGTCATGTCTCTTTAACCTCTTTTTATCTGAAACAGTCATGAGATTTTCATGACATTGACTTATTTGAAGAGGTAGAGGACAGCTATTTAGTTTTCTGTGCAGAGATTTGGGTTTGACAGTTTGCTAACGATTAGAACAGGCTGTGTATTTTTAACAGGAATACTGTGCAACTGATAAGGTCCCTTTCTCAGCATGAAGAGGTTATCACATTTTTAACATGTTTACCAGTCTAATGGATATGAAATCAAATTGCATTTTATTTTGCATTTCTTTGATTACTACTGGGATTGATAATAATTTCCTTTCTGTATTGGTAATTTGAGCTTCTTCTAGATTATGTTTATAATCTTTGTCTAGTTTTTGAGATATGTTTTGTTATTAATTTGTCTAATTTACTTAGAGATTATAGATACTAGTCCTTTGGCAGTTACATACGCCGTAAATGTTCTCACACACTGTCACTTGTCCTTTATATTTACTGATATTAGTTACAGAGCTTTAAAAAACTGAAAGGGGTGAGAACATACAAAGCTTATGCTGTTCTCAAACTCGAGATTCTTCTGCCTCAGCCTCCCAAGGGCTGGAATTACATGCCCCCATGTAACCCAGATGTTTAAATTTCTAATGTAGTCTAATTCCACCTACTTTTCTTTCTTTATGAGTCCTTTCAGTGACTTTAAAAATGTTCTTCTAAACTGGGAAGAACATTTAATCCAGCACTCAGGAGGCAGAGGTAGATAGATCTCTACAACTTCAAGGCCAGCCTGGTCTGCATAGTGAGTTCCAGGTCAGCTGGGGCTACAAAAAGACCCTGTCTCAAAAAAAAATAAAATGTCTATGCTTTAAAGATATCTATGGTTACTTCTCATAGTTTTAAACATTTTTTTTCCTGTAGTTATTTAAGACTCTATGGTATGGAGATGGAATTTAAATTTTCCCCCATATATATATCTGGTTGCCCCAATGTAACTGTGGAGATAACGTGTATGTCTCTTTCTGGGTTCTCTAGTTTGTTTTATAATACCATTTGTCTCTCCTATGTCAATGTAAGACTAACAATGATTCTAAAATGACTTGCTACCTCCTGAGCTTTGCTCACTGCTCAGGCTACTCCTCCTTGTTTCCCTTTGCTGTTTTTTTTTTTCTTTCAAAATTATTGGACCAGTCATAGGCCATATGAGCTTTGGAATCAGTTTTTCAAGAATAAGTATCTGTGGAGTGCTCAGCCACAAATGGGTCATCTTATATCACATGCTCCCTGTCCCCAAGACTCAGGGAACATTACAGAAAAGGGGTAAAAAGATTGTAAGAGTCAGAGATCTGGGAGAACTTGAGCAAAACAATGTCTTCTAGGCAGGGAAAGATTTCTGGACTCATGAACTCACAGCAGCTATGCTTGCCTGTACAAGACCTTGATCTGCCTGGATCAGATCAAGCCAGTTAACATTTCAACATGAAGTGGGAGGGGCTCATGACTCCCATCCATATCTGAATATCTATTGCTTAATAGTTTCTGCAGGATGAAAAGTCAGTTTTCTTTAAGGGTGTGGCCCCTGGTTTTCGCTGGTGGAAACTGACAGTGAGAAAAAGGGGGAATGCTAGTTTGGGTACTTTCAGAATGCCTAATGCAGGAAAGTCAGGGAACAGAGTGCAGGAGAGGAAGCAGTTATGGTAAAGAGGACACTGGCTCTCAGCTGGAGCTGGAGAGAGACCTGGGTGATCTCAGTTCCTACACCATCTCAGGGAGGAGCAGTACAGCTCTGTAGTTCTGAGCCAGTGTTCTAATTCCATGCTTACTAGTTATGTTACTTAGGTTACCTAATCTTTCTATACCTTTGTATTCTTACCTACAAATGGGAATAATAATACTTGCCTCAAAGGATTGTGTTCTAGGCTCTGGAGATAGCATAAAGCCAAATAACTTAATTAAAAACAATTGACTTAAACAGACATCACTAAAAAGAAGAGAGATAAGCAACAAATATATGCAAATATTGTCATCCCTAATTATATTAGCCACTTTTCTGTTGTGATAAAATACCATGACCAAAGCAACTTACAGATGGAAGGGTTTATTTTGGCTTATGTTTCCGAAGGGAGAGTCCATAAAGGCAGGGGAGGCATGGCAGCAGGTAGGAATGACAGCTGGAGTAAGAGCTGAGAGCTCACACCTTCAACAGAAGTAGAAAGAGAAAACCAAGACTATGAACTCTCAAAGCCCACCCCTAGTAACACACTTCCTCCAGGAAGGTTACACCTCCTAAAGATTCCATAATTTCCCCAAAACAGTGCCATGGATTGGCGACCAAGTGTTCAAATACTTGAGCCTATCAGGGATACATCTCATTTAAACTACCACAGAGGGGAAGGTGCTGAGCGGAAGGACAAATATCTTCCAACTTCTTATCATGGAGGAATCAGGGCTCATGGTGACATCTTGTGTGTACTCTCTTACTCACTAGAAGCAAGTTGTTCTCTGTAGTTTTGCTAATTTTTCTGCCACAAATTATCTATCAAAACCAAACAGCTGAAAAAGAAAACATTTATTATTTCAGCTTTCAAGGATCAGAAATTTGGAGATGCTTATATGGATAGTTCTGGCCTTTGAAGAAGGAGTGACTGTCACTCATGACATTTCAGTCAAGCAGATAGTCAGGTCTGCTGTCGTTGAACTTGTCACGAAGGCTGGAGGATCTGCTCACTGATGATGCTGTGGTTGGCATGCAGGGAAACCTGTTTCTGCCACACTGATTCTCATAAGACTGCTTATGCCATGGGGTGGGGGGAGAGAAAGGAAGGAGGAGGGAGAAAGAGAAGAGAAAAAAGAGGAGGGGGGACCATTTATGAATCTAGCCTCAGATGCTATTCACTAACCATTCAACTTTATTCTCTTCATAAAAAGTCACTAGGTCCAGTCCACACTGAAAGGGAATAAAATCAGGCTGTTTCCTAAAGGGAGGAGTGTCAAGGATTTGTGTCCCTATTATCTTAAAAATTTTAATCATTACAGGAAATGAAAAAGTAAACAGCATGACCTCTGAACCAAAGGGCAGGAGATTTGGTATACATTCTCCTTGCTACAGACAGGCAGTCCATTTCTTACAAGGGATGCATAGATCTTAGTTATCCTTGCTTAACAGTAAACAGACAATAGCTCTGACCTAAGAATCTTGTCTGCTTTCCCAGAAAGAAAAATTGATGCAGACCCTATGTGGGAATCTGTTTCATTTGTCTCCCACAGAAGATTATTATAAGGATTAAGATAACGAATGCAGTGTCTGATCCCTAAATATGTATTCAATAAATGGTAACTTGTATTAACCTTTCAATAAGCTTTGTTGATTCCATCTCTGAATTCGCTGGCATTTCATCATCACCTCTGTCATCACTTGTCCTTGTCTTTATATCATGATAGGATCTTTGTTTCCCTCCTTGAATTCAGCCTCTTTTTCACATCTTTGCTTTGTGTGAGAAGTTGTATCTATTTAATCTTAGGTATAACTTATGTTTTGTAGATCCTCCATCTATTCATTGACCCAAACTAGTGAGTTCCTGAAACTTTTAGGACTCTGAAACTCTGAGCTGATTTGAATGAGGATGGAGAGGAGCTGACTTTTTAAAAAATCAAAGAGAAGAGAGAGTCACAAAATATTACCCAACCACAGTGGGAAGTTTGAAACATCACGGTTTCATGCAGAATGGACAAAGGACAATTGATGTTAAAAATAAGTATCCCTGTTAAACAGGCACCATTTTCTGGTTTGATGAAAGAGTGAGTTGTTCAGTCTTTGGCAATGTTTCCATGGATCTTTGAGTTTGTAGTTCATAGCCTCATACTGAGTTGACCAGTGACATCTGCTTGAGCATTCTAGGAATTAGACTGATGCTTTATACAAATTCCTTCTAAGTAAGATTTTTTTACAAGGTCTATTTGGAACTCCTGGGTAATCTATTCTGGTCATACTGGAGTAATATAGCTTTACAATGTACAGGCACTGAAATTACAAAATGTGTGTCAACACTGAGTGCTAAGAGTCTCTCCTGGTATATTTCTTTGTGTACTATACAGGCACGGAATATTTCTTTTTATTCATTATTTTTATTTTTTTTATGTGTATGACTGTATTGCCTGCATGTATGTAAGTGCATCCATGATGTGCAGTGCCCATGGAGGTCAGAAGAGGGCATCAGATCCCCTGGAACTTGAGTTACGGATGGTTGTTAGCTGGGAACCAAACCCAGGTCCTCTAACAAACCCAGGTGCTCTTAACAAATGAACCATCTCTCTATCTCCCACAGAATTTTTCTTCAGCGAAGAAAACAATGGTGTGCTTTCAAGGACACATCACTCCTTTGTCACCGAT
>NW_008335553.1:0-326 GCF_000622305.1 Nannospalax galili | reverse complement strand
TACATTTGTCTAGGGATATGAGAGCCTTGGAGTTTTCTCTAAGATCTATGATCTCTCCAGATATGTGTATTTGGCTGGGTTTAGAGTACCAGACATGAGTTCCCTTCCATTGAGTGTGCTTTAAGTCCAATTAGGTAGCTGTTGATTACCCCCAAGATAAAAGTGCCACTACTGCACCAATGTTGTTTGCTTTGCTGGTCATTGATATGTTTTTTAGGCCTTGAAGCTAAGGTTGGACCATCAATTGATGTTCTCCTTTAGCATCTTGCATAGTACTCTCCAAAGCTATGAGAGCTAGCTTTCAGGGGAGGTGGCTTCCGGGTCAG
>NW_008335552.1:0-336 GCF_000622305.1 Nannospalax galili | reverse complement strand
TTTTCTATTGGGTCACATATACATATATATCTGAGGGTACTTTCTTCTTTACTATTAAGCCTAATGTACTGGTACCAGGTGTGCCTAGGATTCTCTTACAATTTACTTTTTGTTTTTCTTTCTTGATGATGTTACAGAATAAACAATGCATTTCTAGGTCAAACTAAGGTAATAATGCCAAATCTACATAATGGGAGTTTAAATTTAAACATTCTTTAGGGCCTGTTTCTAAAAGGGACTACTTTGAGTTTTAACTTCTTCTATGGTATATTTACTGTTTTTTTGTAAAGATGATTGTTTTAAGTTTTTACATTGCTTGACATAATTATGGATATT
>NW_008335551.1:0-482 GCF_000622305.1 Nannospalax galili | reverse complement strand
AGAGACTGACTAGGCTAAAGGGTAGGATTCTATACACAATAGTTAGCTTTTTAATATTTTATTTATTATTTTTATTTTATGTGGATGTGTGTATTGCCTGGAAGAGGCTGTTGGATCCCCTGGAACTGGAGTTTTGGACAGTTGTTAGCTGCTGTGTGGGTGCTGGGATTTGAACCTGGGTCTTCTGCAAGAACAACCAGTGTTCTTAACTGCTGAGCCATCTCTCCAGCCCCGACAGTTTGCTTTAATGTGCCAACCTTAAGGACCCTGCCTGGAAGGAATTCATACTGTCTGCCCTACTTTCTCAGAGATATTTGTAAAACTGAATGATATCGAATGAGTGAAGAGGTTTAACCTGCACATCATTGGTGTCATTGGTAGGCCTTTTATTTTCCTATATTAGTATATTTATTTAAGGGCTGTACTTTTGGTTCTATTTCAGTTTATTTTGCTCTGACTTAATATCTGTTAAAAGTTTATGT
>NW_008335550.1:1915-2821 GCF_000622305.1 Nannospalax galili | reverse complement strand
TAACACTAAGCCTATTCCTAAACCTATGTCTAACCCTGCACTTAAACCTAATCCTAACCCTAAACTTCTACCTAACCTTTAGCCCAAAACCTAACTTATCCCAGAACCTAACCCTAATTCTAAAATAAACCTACCCCTACAATTAACTCTAACAGTAGCCCTAGCCGTAACTCTAACCCTATCTCTAACCCTAAAATAACCCTAATCTTAAACATAGCCCTAGTTCTAACCCTAACGCTAAGTCTAGCAATAAACCTGACCCTAACTGTAATTCTAACCCTAAACATACCCCTCACCTTAAACCTAACCATGACCCTAGCCCTACTTAACAATACCTTAACCCTTACTCTATCCCAACCCTAACCCTAAACATAACCCTAGACCTACTGTTATCCTTAGGCTTTTCCCTAACCCTAAAGCTAACCCTAAACATAATCCTAACCCTAAACAAAATCCTCAACCTAACTCTACCCCTAAGCCTGACCCTATTCCTAACAAAAACATAAACCTAGATCCAACCCTAAAGTTAACCCTAACAAAAACTGAAATTTAACTCGAACCCTAAAACAAACCTTAAACTTGCCCTAACCTTGAACCTAAACATAACCCTAAAACTAACTCTAGCTCTAACCCTAACGCCTCCCTAACCTTAACCCTAATAATTACTCTAAACCAAAACCAAACCCTACACATAACCCTAGCCATATCTCCTACCATAAACCTAGCACTTAACATAAATCTTCACCTGAACTTAAACTTATCCCTACATGTAAAGCTTGCCCTAACCCTAACCCAGAGTCTAAAATTAATACTAATGCTAAATAAAATCCTTGGCCCAACCTGAACCCTAATTTTAATGCAAACCCTACAACTAAACCTAACCCTAAACCTAGCCCTAACCCTAAA
>NW_008335550.1:0-516 GCF_000622305.1 Nannospalax galili | reverse complement strand
AGGGTCGGAAGGGGATGGGAAAAGGAGTGCGCTTAAGTACATTGTATGCTGTCACACCATCTCTAATGGAGCCCGTGTGAGATCCTCCGTGGGTTGAGGCTGAAACTTCAAGGAAGGTTGCCTCTTGGAACTGGCAGTGCAAAGAAGATCTTCAGTGTACTTGGCTGTATTTTGCTTGCTATTATCTTTATGATTGTCATTCTTTTATGGGTATCTAGGAACTCGTTTTCCTCAGATGACCTTGTCTCCTGATGCACCTTTACTGCTTAAAGCTATAATAGAAGCTGCTAGAAATAATCAGTCATGGAATATCATGGACAGAATAGAACAAGCAGAGCTAATGTTAGGAAGTCCTAAAGATGATGTATTTCCTAAAGGACGGGCAATTCAGGGAAAAGACTCTAATTCTAGTATTAGGAGAAAAAGAACTTTACCACCAACTGTTATGACTAATTTTGTTCCAGTTTATGTTTTGGCAGGAGGTAGATTATGGCATCCACTGAGAGGGAAAGAAAG
>NW_008335549.1:884-1369 GCF_000622305.1 Nannospalax galili | reverse complement strand
TAATGCAAGCCCTAACATGAAAGCTATTCCTAAACCTATGTCTAACCCTACCCTTAACACTAACCCTAACCCTAACCTTCTACCTAACTTTTAGCCCCACACCTAAATTAGCCCAAAATCTAACCCTATTTCTAACCCTACAGTTAACTCTAACAGTAGCCCTAGCCATAACCCTAACCCTATCCCTAACCCTAACCTTACCCTAACATTAAACATAGCCCTAGTCCTATCCCTAATCCTAAGTCTAGCACTAAACCTATCCCTAAGTGTAATTCTAACCCTAAACATACCCCTCACCCTAAACCTAACCATGACCCTAGCCCTAACAATAATCTTAACCCTTACTCTATCCAAACCCTAAACCTAAACATAACCCTAGACCTACCGTTATCCTTAGGATTTTCCCTAACTCTAAACCTAACCCTAAATATAATCCTAACCTTAAACAGAATCCTCACCCTAACTCTACCTCTAAGCCTAACCCT
>NW_008335549.1:0-546 GCF_000622305.1 Nannospalax galili | reverse complement strand
CTAAAAAAATCTTAGGCCCAACCTCAACACTAATCTTAATGCAAACCCTACAACTAAAACTAACCCTAAACCTAAATGTAAACCTAAACCTAAGCCTAACCCTACACGTGGCCCTAAACCTAACCCTATGCCTGAATCTAAGCCTAATACTAACCCTAAGTATAAAGCTAGACACCACCCTCAACCTCGTGCTACTACCTACTCTAACCCTAAACATAGTCCAAAGTCTCAAACTAATCCTAAGCCTAACTTTGACCTAACCATAAACCTAACCCTAGCCCTAATATTAACTTCTGAACAAATGCTAAACTTCATACTAGCTCTAGCTATAAACCTAATCCTAACCCTAGTGCAAACACTAACACTAAGCCTAACCTTATTACTACAAATAAACCTATTCTTAACCCTAGCCATAAGCATAATCCTATCGTAATCCTAAACCTACCTCTGAACCTAATCCTAACACGTAGCATAATTCTAACACTTAACCTCACGCCAACTCTAAACACAGTCTTAACCCTAACCCTAAGCCAAGCCTTAACCCTA
>NW_008335548.1:0-346 GCF_000622305.1 Nannospalax galili | reverse complement strand
GAATATAGAAAATGTGGTAATATACAAAAAGTAGTTATAGTAAAGCCCTAAGAAGATAAAATTATGCCATTTTCTGAAAATGGGTGCACCCAGAGATCATCATGTTAAACAAAATGTCAGACCCATCATAACGAATATCACATTTTCTCCCATTTGTAGACCCAAGAAGTCTGTAAAGTCACATGAAAAGTTAAAGCAGAAAGACTAAGGGAAGAGAAACAACTAGTGTGGGGGAGGGAATAAAAGGAAACGGAACTGGGGGGCAATGATCAAAGGACGTGATCCATTTGAGAGACACTGCATTTATGAAACAGCAATATGTACAACGAAGGTAAGTCAATAAACA
>NW_008335547.1:0-369 GCF_000622305.1 Nannospalax galili | reverse complement strand
CTCCATTGTAAGAGAATGAATAAAATTTTTATAGTTTTAGAAGACACTAGTATGCTTTAGAATACTTTAGAAAAGCAGTAAAATCTGTGGAGCTATTTGGATTAAAAAAATCATACTTCACTCTAAATCCAGATTTACTTTGATTGCTCATTTAGCAGCAGCCCTGGTATGCTTTCAGCAATGACCACTACCACAGTGGTAATAAAGATGCCCACTGGACACACCCTCAGACTTTGAAACTGTAATTGGGGATGGCTTGCAGATACCTGCAAATTCTTCATCACAAGAGACTCAACTAAACTTCCATGGAAAGAAAATATTTGGAGGAAAAAGCTGTACTAAATATTATAAGTATCACAGGGGAATATC
>NW_008335546.1:0-6323 GCF_000622305.1 Nannospalax galili | reverse complement strand
AAGAGAGGAGAATGGCGTTTTCTTCTAATTCTGCAGGTTTTCTTTTCAGGCGAATAGATTCTCCACATTCTAGCAGTGAACACTTCTGTACCGAGCTCTGAGAGAGACATTCTGTCGTTATTCTGCCCTCTCTCTGAACACTGAGAGCTTCTCTGTACAGAGGCTGGGCTCTCTCTGTACAGCTCTCTCTACTCTGTTCCTCTGGCCTCGCTCATCTGGATCAGCTCTGCTTCTTCCTCAACACAACGGGCCACTGAGTTCCTTCTGGATTTCTCCTTCCTGCAGCAGCTTCGGAAAATCTCTGCAAGGTTTAAGAGAGACTGATTTCATTCTTTTCTCTCTCTTTTAGCTGATTTTTTTAATGATTTATTTTAATGTCAGATATATTGCAAGTAATTTCAATATTCTTTGTTATTGATTGTACTCCAGGAAAACATTCAAATGAGGCTGATTTTTGGCCCTAGTTAAATTTTAATTGTCTGGTTGGAGGTTAGAACTTTTATTACTTAGAGTTCTGGGATGCTATGTATTGTTTCGGGCTTGCATTCGGGACCTCACCAAAGTTTCTGCACGATTTGATTTCTACACAAATCAAAGATTTCTTATACATGTGTAAGTCTGTGAGCTCATGCATCCATCCTGCATTCTGTCTCTCAATAGTAGCTCCTACTCCAGCTTTGAGCCTGTGGAATGAACACCTGTTGCATAGTCCCTTGCAAGAAAATGCATGCATGTAATAGGCTAGTATAGTCCCTGGAATTTAGACTGAGCGATTTTGATAAAGAAATTTCAGTGTCTAATAATCTGTGCTATGACAGTACCCCAAGATTAATCATGAATTAATTATGTGTAGTTAGTAACATGCCGAGGCAGAGTATATTAAAAATAATAGAATATTCTAGTACAAAAATTTGGTAGGACTCATTTTTGTAGGACTCATTGTGTATTTCACATACAAAGTTAAATCCCTTCAGTCTCACAGATACCATGTGAAGCCAGCAGATGATGCATGCACTCCTGTGGGGAAGAGGACCCTCACTGGACCCTGCACATGTAACTAACATACCAAACACAACTCCATGTAGAGGCTCTAACATCTACTGTGCCAGGAGTAGCTGAGATGCTGAGATGCCCAGAGGACAGGTGGAAAGCAGGCTGGGCTCAGGAAGAAATGGTTACAGAGTACTGAGAAAGGGGCTAAGAAGACCTCAGTCATAAGAAATGGGTTAATCTTTAAACATGGCCAGGACAAGAACTAGAAGACTTCAGAGCTTTGATCTCCAACAGTGCATGGTCTACACATCACCCAGGAAGTAGCTCCCTTATGTGTCTTGACCAGCCTCTAAGGCACCACAGACTCTGTGGCTGCAGGCACACCTCATCATGTCAGGTGACAAGGTCTAGGTAAGTTTCTTGCAGTTCAGCTTCTCTTAGCAGGATCCCTCCTCAGACATGCTGCTTAAAAGCATCTAAAATTTGATACCGTAGGGCCCGTGAGGTGGTTCAGTAGCTAGGCGCACTTTCTAGGCAGCCTAGTGACTTGAGTTCTAAACCTGCAAAAATGTGGAAGGACAGAAATGACTCCACGAAATTGTCCTATGAAAGAATTTCACATTCGCACTATGAAGCAAACAATTCTCTGTCTTAGAAAAGAACGTGAATGTACTATTTGAAAGGGAAATATTTTCCCATGTTATTTTCTGTATATTCAAATGTTCTTATGTAAATTTTTAAGTCCCAGAGGAAGGAGTGCTTCTAACAATTAAACAAACATACACAATTATTCTGGCAACACAGATGTGAAACAACACTAACTCAATTCATGCCATTACTGTATAAATACTCAAGCATGATTACTTGTGGTAGTCAGTAAGTTCTCTTCTCTAGACTGTGAGGAAGCAAACGGAGTGGCATTGCCCTTCCCTGATTCCCTTTGGGCCCACCTCTATGTTGCTGTCTCTATGTTGTGTAAGAATGGCAGAGCCTTTGGTACCATATCTTCCCCACAGGCAGAGACTTCCACACCCTGCTCAAGGTTGCAGATTATACAGACAGCCCTGGGGTTCCTCCAAACAGAGAGAACATTTTAGTCACTTTGCTCCCAGGAAGAGTGCTTATATTCACCTGGCTCTTCACACAGTTACACCCACCAGGGAATCTGCATATCACTCTCATGTCTGCAAGTCAGATATAAAAGCTCAGCTGTGTTCTTGTCTCCACTGCCCAGGACTCCTCAGTCAGCTTCTCAGAATGCTGTGCCCTGCTCAGCTCCTGGGGCTGCTTTTGCTCTGGATCCCTGGTAAGGACAGATGGAGATGAGGAAGGAGAAAGAGGTGGGAATGTGCACTCTAGACATCTATGATGCCCATGTTTCCTGTGAGGTGTGCAGACCTTATCCTTCAGGATGGGCCTGGGAAGTTTACATCTGTGAGGGAGAGGAGGATTTCAGAAGGAACATGGACCTGTACTCTCCTGAAGACTGACACTGGTGAGCAGGGATAGTGCAGAGAATTCCAGAGTCGCTGTGCTTTGCCCGTATCTTTTATATACAATGAATATTATGAGACCAGGATGAAACATGACTATCAGGAATTAAATAATAAAGAAAATATAAAAAGTTTCACTATGTTTGTAACCTGGCACTTCTCTCTTCTTTTAGGATCCAGTGGAGACACTGCGATGACACAGACTCCACTTACCTTGTCTGCTGCTCCTGGAGATTCAGCCTCCCTCTCCTGCAGATCTAGTAAGAGCATCCTACGTAGTGATGGAAACACCTATTTGAGTTGGTGTATGCAGAGGCCTGGCCAATCTCCACCAGGCCTGATCTATAAGGTTTCTAACCGGTATTCTGAAGTCCCAGACAGGTTCATTGGCAGTGGATCAGGGACAGAGTTCACACTCAAAATCAGCAGAGTAGAGCCTGAGGACGTTGGAGATTATTACTGTATGCAACATACAGGTTTTCCTCCCACAGTGGTACAGCCCTTAACAAAAACGACCTTGCTTTGTTTGGCCCAGCTACCCTCATGTTTTGCTAGTCAGGGAGGAGCAAAGCAGATTATCTGGGTCTTTGCATGAGGAAGAGTTTTAGTAATTCAATAGACCATTTTACAGATGTTGTGTCTGTTCAAGGCTCTCCTGGAGTCTACCCTCGGCTACTGTAAACAGTTTTGTTCTTGGTGTGACATGAACAGCAGATGGCTGAAGAGAGACCAAGTGCCCTGGAGACAATCAGGTAACAAAGACAAAGCTAGCTAGTGGGTTGCCAGAATCCTCCCTGCCCTGTGCACAAGCAGAGAATAAGTTCATGGCCAGTTGCAGCCATGGAATGCAAGCCAAGCACACTGCACACTCAAATGCATACATGTGTTTAAAATTTCAGTTCTGTATTTTCTGACTTACTTGATTCTTCCTTCTTTTTGATCAGTCAGAGCAGTTTGTAGAGTACATGGAGCAGTCAACTGTCAAGACACATTATCCCATCTACCCCACATTTGTGATTTCTACCTTCTCTTAAAAAAAATTTATCTGATGTGGAAGAAACAAAGCCCTGGATCCCACTGATCTCTGCAATGTATGGAAATCCATTCCCACTCTCAGGTTTCATATACCTGAAGCAACTTTGGTAAATTGACTCAAAAGCAAAGACCTTGTGTTAAAAAGTTAGATGAGTTTCCACTACACCATGTTGAAAAAGAATAGGCATTATCTGAATCCCAAAGTCAGTGTGTTGAAACAAAGGATGAAGCCTATAAAACTGGAAAACATGGAATATGTGTCTTAATCAGTGGAACATGGATGTTTAAACTGTAAAGGTGAATTTTTTTCCTAAGGAAAAATAAAAATGTGTAGGCTCTCAGAAGAGCATAGTAATTGAAAAAAGGACAGACAGACACATGGTAGAGGTCAGCTGATGGTACCACACCCAGCTTGCGGCCTACTTTTATTTACGTATTACTATTTTTCTGTATAATGAAAGCAATAATCTATGAAGCAGATAGAAACAGATTTATTTTTGGTAAGAATCACAGAACTGAAGGACCACTGTGTGCATTTCAAGGTTTCAAGCTCTGCACACTTGTGGGCTTCCCACCACAGGGCTTCTTGTTGACTCCCTTCATTGCAGTCAGGAACAGCCAGGCCCTCCTTCCTGCCACTTTCTTTTCCCTTCCTAGTCAGACATCTACCAGGACGGCAGAGCTTTTTCCATGATGAAGGGGTCTGTCCACTTCATCCCAGCTTTTCACTGCCGTGGAATCCTGATGACTATACCAAGTCTTGTCACCAAGTTCAAGGGCTTGAACAGAGGGTTGTCAGGAGCCGGGGGTTAAACAAGGTTCATGGAGCCATTAGCAAATGTGTCACACTTTATTTTCTCCTGGTGAGGGCATATACCCTCGGACCAAAGGACATTTTAAAGGAAAGCACACAAAGGTGGCTTCTTGTCAGAACTGGTTTTAGAACCAGTAACATTTACCTCTTATTTGTAGTTTCTAGGGCATGTGGTAGTAGCTATCTTCACTAAATCCTTCAGAAGTCTACACCGGTACTCTATTGTCTAAATCATCTTCTGAGTCTTACAACCTTCATAACTTTCATGTGGTGTGCATCGTGGGGCTGGAGGCAGTGACATGGGCAGTGCAGAAAGTAATGAGATGTCACTAAGGTGAGGCCTCCTGAAAGTGGTTGTCAGTAGGGAGAATCTTGGATGACAGTCTTCTTCCAAACTCTATAGAGTGGCAGGCCTGCTTGGTGTGCGAATTTTGCCCCATGACTATGGAGATGCTTTGAGAACAGCTGTGGATATTACAGACCTTGACCATAGCATGCCAAAGATGGAGCATCACAAGTGGCTGCAGATGTTGTCCTGGCATGGGTATGTTCAGTAAGGAATACATTTGAGGATGAGATTGCCACACAATGGGAGTGTGGTGTGTGTGTGTGTGTGTGTGTGTGTGTGTGTGTGTGTATAAGGAAATAATTAAGATGGATGAGGGAACAACCACAGGCAGTCACCAGAGGAGCAGATGGAGGCACTGGCTTCCATATCCTGTAGCTGGAAGGGCTAGAGAGTAGAGAAAATACCAAATGGATTTATGCTAAAAAGCCCCTCTGGGGAAGTGTTAGGTGGTAGAGGAAGTTGACTGGAGTCAATGATAATAGTGAGATTTGTTACATGATGTCTCAGCATGTATCAAGATAGAACTGTGCTAACCAGAAGGCAGAAAAGACGTTAGTGCAGCAGAGACCCTGGAACAGGGACAGAACTGCCTATGAGTGGATGAGTCTCACTGTGCTGGCTGCCATGGAAGGAGCACACAGGTGGAAACCCTAACAGCTGCTCCTATAAGGAGGCAGTCAGAGGCACCTGCATGTGGGGACTGTGCAATGTGACTAAACTCCTCATAGTAAAATGGTGAAATTATTGTTTCTCAAAATATTTATGCTTGAGCGGGGGCTGGAACCAGGTGTCCTTGGTTCTGGTGGCCCCCAGATCATCTTAGGCAATGAGAATAAACCTCTGGATATATGGATAGTGCAGGTGAAATGTATTAAGCTTGACGTAGGGTGAGCTGAGGTAGGTCTCCTTGACATAGGTCTCCTCTGAGTAAACTCTGTATTTCTCTTATGTGATTTCTTTTGTACTATCTTGGCTTATTAACTTAAAGAGAAATTTCAGTTTTTTTAATCCTCCAGAAATTTACTTAAGTCCATTCTTTAACTGTGTCATTATTGATACTTTCTTTGGTGACCTCTTTTTTCTATTCTCTTGGTATTTTCCCTCCATAACTTCCTCCCCTGCCCTTGTGCGTCCTTTCACCCACTTAAGATCGTTTTTGTTACTTTTCTGCTGTCCTCTACCCTCTTTGTTTCATTTGGTTCTTATTTCAGTTTTTACTAAATAATTTTTAACCGATTGACTAGCTATATTAGATTTTAAATTTTCTATTATAGTTGATGATTATTAAATTGCATTTTATCAAGTTTGATTGTTTTTCTATGTTACATTTTTTTGATGAGATTGATAGTCCAGTAGTTTTCTCCTTCCTCCCTAGATGGCCCAGAATTTGAGCCTTCAAAGAAACCTGTTCACAGAGAAAACCTGAAGAGATGTCCACACCAACAGAGGCACAAACACAACACAAAAACACAGGATCTTGTAAAAGCAGGAAGGCGGGACTTCTCCAAAAGACCCTAACTGCTGGGTCTTTAAAAAAATATTTTAGGTATTATTTTTATTTTATGTGTATTCGTGTATTGCCTGCATATAGGTACGTGCACCCATGTCCTGCAATGCACACAGAGGACAGAAGAGGCTG
>NW_008335545.1:0-476 GCF_000622305.1 Nannospalax galili | reverse complement strand
ACCTAACCATAACCCTAACCTCTAACCCTAACCATAAACCTAACACCAACCGTAACCCAACTTTAACATATAACCCTAACAATAACCCTAACCCTAACCCCAACCCTAACCCAACTTTAACCTCTAACCCTAATACTAACACTAACCCTACCCAAAACCCGAAGCCGAACCCTAACACTAACCATAAGAATAACACTATCCCCAACCATAAACTCTAACCCTAACCCTAACCCTAACCCAAACCCGAACCCGAGCCCTAACACTAACACTAACACTAACCAGAATCAGAACCCGAAGCAGAAACCTAATCTGAAGCTGAACCCAAACACAAACCTGAACCCCAACCCAACCGGAACTCTAAGCCCAGTCCCATCCCCAGCCCCAACCTCAACCAGAACCCTAATACTAACCTAACCCTAAACCTAACCCCAACACTAACCTCTAACCCTAACCCTAACCCTAACCCTACCCTTAAC
>NW_008335544.1:0-265 GCF_000622305.1 Nannospalax galili | reverse complement strand
ATATATATATATATGTATGTATATATATGCACTACCTGAATGCAGTGCCCATGGAGATCAGAAAAGGATGTTGGATCCCCTGGAACTGGAGTTAGTCACCATGTAGGTACTAGGAACCAAACCTGTGTCCTCTGCAAGAGCAGTGTTCTTAAGTGCTGAGCCATCTCTCTAGCCTTCTACATCTATGATTATATTGGAAATATTGTCTATGCCTTTGACCTGTAATTCTTTTTTAAAAATATATTTCTTTATTATGTGTATGAGT
>NW_008335543.1:0-317 GCF_000622305.1 Nannospalax galili | reverse complement strand
GTGACCCTCTGCCCATGCTAAGGACTGATCAACCTATGTGACATATAATATGCACACCCTTTGTCTTTGTCTGAAATGAATTTTACATGCACCCTGGACCATGCACGTACCCACTAGCCCCTCTTTGGTATATAAGCTTCCTGTTAGAGAATAAAGTTGGCTTGTAGCTCATCAGGAAGTAAAGCTCAAGTCCCAGAGTCATTACTCAGTCTCTCAGTTCCCGGAGCTGGGCCCTGGCTGAGCAAAGCAACCCTGAGTTCTGCTAACTAACTGGCTTCTCAACAGGGACTCTCTAGGATCTCTGCTTCACTGAGGAC
>NW_008335542.1:0-463 GCF_000622305.1 Nannospalax galili | reverse complement strand
TTTTAATATTAATATTTAAAAGTATATTCTAGACAAAACACCTATTCACAGATAAATTTGAACTTACCCTTGTCTAACAGAAAGCTTCTTAAACCCTGAAAATTAGATAATTGCAAAATACATTGGCTTTTCAACTCATTTTGGACCATTTAGTATAGTGTCATTTTTACAGAAGAAAAAAGAAAAAAAGAAAAAACCTCAGAAGAGATAGCAACAGTCAAATGACTTGAACAGATTTTCTAGTACTAAGTATGATTTTCTGATTATCATATTCTAAGGATGACAATGAAAAATTGCTTTGCTTTTAATGCTGGTCATTTAAAACCAGTGTCTTGATTTCCCACTGAACGCTAAACAATAATCATTTCTGACTTTTGTCTCAGCAACTGCTGGGTTCACTTAGGATTTCAGGAGCGGATTTTGAAAGGGAGCTTTTACACACACTCTAATAAGGCAGATTCTG
>NW_008335541.1:0-772 GCF_000622305.1 Nannospalax galili | reverse complement strand
CCAATGCATCATCATTAATTTCTAGATTCTCCAACTCAAGTTCCAAATCATGAGGACTCGATACCTCCTTATGATCCTTTGTTTCTTTTCCCTCTGTTTTAAAATAATGAATAAAGAAACTGTCCCAACTAAAAACTTAGATAAGAATTCACAAAATGGGTGTAACTTGTCCCAACTAAAAACTTAGATAAGAATTCACAAAATGGGTGTAACTTGTCCCAACTAAAAACTTAGATAAGAATTCACAAAATGGGTGTAACTTGTCCCAACTAAAAACTTAGATAAGAATTCACAAAATGGGTGTAACTTGTCTAAGAACCCACACACATATATCTAGCAAACCTAAGTTCACTGAGAAACCATTTTCATTGGTTCTATATACCATTTGTTCACTGAAGAGAAGGGAGAGAGAGAAGGAGGGAGGAAAGGAGGAAGGGAGGAAAGGAGGAAGGGAGGGAAGTTAGCTTACATGGTTATCAGGATCTAAGAAATAAAACTGTGAGGGTGGCCTCACATTAAGAAAGCTCTCAAACTCCAAGATGAGTTCAGATTTTCTCCTTTATACAGTATGACTTTTGTTGGGTTGCCAGGAGATAACATTGAAATACAATTAAAAATTAACTTAGCAAGTGCCAGGCATAGTGGTCCATGCCTTTGATCCCAGCACTAAGGAGGCAGAGACAAGCGGATCTCTGTGAGTTCAATGCCAGCCTGGTCTACACAGTGAGTTCCAGGGCAGCTATGGGCTACAGAGTCTCAAAAAGACCAAAAA
>NW_008335540.1:0-1004 GCF_000622305.1 Nannospalax galili | reverse complement strand
TCCCTGCTGAGCCATCTTGCCAGTGAGGTAATGGTTTCTGATTTCTTTACAACATTTTCAATCGTATGTATCAGTATACTTTGTCTGTCCTCTATCATTCCATGCTTCCATTGCCATTCTGTGAATTCCTTCTCTTCTCTTCTTCTCTTCTCTTCTCTTCTCTTCTCTTCTCTTCTCTTCTCTTCTCTTCTCTTCTCTTCTCTTCTCTCTCTCTCTCTCTCTCTCTCTCTCTCTCTCTCTCTCATCTTCCACAGATCAATAACAATTTTTTCTTGTTTTTTCTTAATAAAGATTGGAAAAACTTAAGGAAATTACTTTTTGCTAAAGAACTTTGAAACGATTTAACAGTCTCCATGTATGTTAGTATTTCAAATGTATTTCTATAATAATGTATTACATGCTATCTGCAATAAACCTGACTCTTTTTCTTTTCTTTTTCATTTTTATTTTTATACTTATATTTTTGAGGCTTGGTTTTCCTGTAGCCCTAGGTGAGGCTGGAATTTTGACCTCTTTGTAGATCAGGCTAGTCTCTTATTTCACCTGCCTCTGTTTCCAGAATGCTGGGATTAATGGTTTAGGCCTTAAAGGCTGGTAGTTTTGTTTGTTGTTTTAATAAAAAAATATTCTCTCTCTCCTTTTTTTTTTTTTTTTTTTGAGATGAGGTCTGTCTCACACATTGCTGCCAGGCTGGCCAAAATCAGAATTTTCAGAATCAGGATAGGTAGGAACACTTTACAGAGATGTATTATTGCTGGTTGACAGTATTCTACTGCAAGACAAGGACAGTTGCTTCTGGAGAACTGATTTGAAGGCACCCCTCCCTTCCCCACGTGTCTATGGAGGGTGAGAGCTATCCACATAGGAAGGTTTGAAAACATAGTGCCAGGCTGGAGATGGTTCAGGGGTTAAGAGCACTGAATGCTCTTGTAGAGGACCCAGGTTTGATTCCAAGCACCCACATGGTGGCTACGAACTGTCCTCAACTCCAGTTCCAGGGGAAT
>NW_008335539.1:0-515 GCF_000622305.1 Nannospalax galili | reverse complement strand
CCATCCCTGAATCTCTGGAATAAAGCTGACTTGATCATGGTGGATGATCTTCAGGATGTGTATGCGGTTTGCAAGTATCGTGTTGAGAATTTTTGCATCTATGTTCATGAAGGATATGGGTCTATAGTTTTCTTTTTTGGTTGTGTCTTTACCTGGCTTTGGTATTAGAGTGATGCTTGCTTCATAGAAGCAATTTGGAAGTTCTTCCTCGATTTCTATCTTTTTGAATAAATTAAGTAGTATTGGATGCAGATCTTCTTTAAATGTCTGATAGAATTCTGGGTCCTGGGCTTTTTTGTATTCAGGAGGTTTTGTGTTACTGTTTCGATATCCTTATGTGTTATGGGTCTGTTTGAGCTGTTAATCTCTTCTTGGGTTAGTTTTGGTGGTTCCCATGCTTTTAGATACCCTTCCATTTTTTTTAGGTTTTCAAATTTAGTAGCATATAGGGTTTTAACATATTACCTTACAATGTTCTGGATCTTTTTGGTATCTGTTGTGATGTTTCCCCTTTC
>NW_008335538.1:0-234 GCF_000622305.1 Nannospalax galili | reverse complement strand
CTATTTTGATAGAATATTAGTCAAGGTTCTCTGAAGGAACAGAAATGATTGAATATATATATATATATATGGGAGAGACTTATTCAGTTGCTTCCATGACTGTACCACACTGGAGATACCGAGAATCCTATAGTTGCTCAGCAAACCCAATCTGGAGCTGAAAGACTAGAGGATTTCTGGAGAGCTGCTGAACCTTTAGTCTACACTGGAAACCAGAAAAAGCTGGTTCTAATA
>NW_008335537.1:0-872 GCF_000622305.1 Nannospalax galili | reverse complement strand
AAGTTGAGGATGAACAAGGCATGGTCTAAAATCCTGTGTGGGGAGCTTTTTAGGGGGTGAAGAGGACTATTTTTTATTTTCTGAAGTGTAGCTTTGAATGTCTGGTGTGCACGTTCTACTATTCCCTGACCTTGGGGATTGTATGGAATGCCAGTGACGTGCTTGATGTGGAATTGTGCACAGAAGGTTTTGAAAGACTGGGAAGTGTACCCAGGACCATTGTCTTTTGATTTTATGGGGTTTGCCCAAGACAGTGAAACATTGAAGCATTATGACATTTTTTGATGTTTCTCCAGGCTGTAAAGTAGCATAAATAAAACCACTAAATGTATCTATAATTACATGAATATATTTAAGTTTTCCAAATTTGGAGAGGTGGGTAACATCCATCTGCCATAGCTCATTGGGTAGGATCTCTCTGGGATTGACTCCTAGATGGGGGGTTGGTAAAAAGGTCACACACCCGGGACATTGCTTAACTATTTGGCGTGCCTGTTCCCTAGTAATCTTGAACATGAGACAGAGGGTATGGGCATTCAAATGATGGAGGGCGTGAGCCTGCTGGGCTTGTGAAATAGGACTGGTGTGGACTAGGAGTGTGAGGTGGGTGTTCTTATCTATCAAGGCATTGCCATAGGAAAGTGGTCCAGGCAGGTCTGTATGGGCTCTTAAATGTCCGATAAAGAAGGAGGATTTTCTTTCATGTATTAAGCATTGTATTTTGTAAAAAAGAAGGGTAGCATTAGTGGCTGGTTTAATGTATGGGACAGTTTCTAAAAGGGGTATGGAAGAGGCTATGTAGGCACTGTCAGTATAAAGGATGAAGGGGGATAAGGGAAGCTTAGAAAACACTTGACAGACAGCATAAAGCT
>NW_008335536.1:0-269 GCF_000622305.1 Nannospalax galili | reverse complement strand
TTAAAATATGCTGTTTCCTACATTTTTAGTGCTACTAACACTTAGATGTTTTCACATGTGTCTAATCTCTATGTATTTGAAGATTATATCACAGTTGGTTACGGATCCTTAGTACCTGAGTACGGATATAAAGTCATCAGGTAGATTTCACTGGTAATGTTTATCACCTCTACTATTTAACACGAAGTAAATGTTTATGCTTCCTCCTCAAATATAAGTTTTTAAAAATTTGTTGATTTTTCTGTGTGTATATCATACAGAACATCCCA
>NW_008335535.1:0-371 GCF_000622305.1 Nannospalax galili | reverse complement strand
TCACCATTTCTGTTAATTTGTTAGTCAGAGAGTTGCAGAGATTCTCCTGCTACCATACACCACTGTTGGGGTTACAGATATATATGGCCGTGCCTGGCATTTGAAGATGCTGGGGATTTGAACTCACGTTACCTTGCTTTTCAAGCAAGTGCACTTACCCTTAAGCCAGTTTTTCAGCGACAAGACATGTTTTCCTTCTATAATATACATTGAAAACACAACACATAGCTATAGCTCCCTCCCTCCTTCCTTCCTTCCTTCCTTTCTTCCTTCCTTTCTTCCTTCATTCCCTGCTTTCTTTTTTCTTTTTTGCATTCTTCGTTTCTTTCTTCACATATATACACACTCTTCAGTAAGCATTGATGCTCTAG
>NW_008335534.1:0-703 GCF_000622305.1 Nannospalax galili | reverse complement strand
ACAGCTCACTTAGTAACGTTTGGTCTAGAAGCATTTGCAATGCATGATGCGGTTCAGCTCATCAGGACTCGTTGTACTCCTGTTTGCTGATCCACATCTGCTGGAAAGTGGACAGAAATGCAGGATGGAACCAGCATTCCACAACGAGTACTTGCGCTCAGCCTGAGAATTGATCTCGAGTTTCATCACGCTGGGAGGCAGAGCAGTGATCCCCTTCACCATCCTGTCTGCGATGCCAGGGCACATGTAGTGCCACCAGACAGCGCAGTGTTGGCATACAGGTTCTTGCAGATGATGATGTCACATTCCATGATGGAATTAAGGGCAGTTTCATGGATACTGCAGAATTCCATGACCAGGAAGGAAGGCGGGAAGAATGCCTGGGCGATCGAAAGTGCTCGTTGCCAATGGTGATAACTTGGCCATAGCTCTTCTCCAGGGAGAAGGAAGATAGAACAGTGGTCATCTCTTGCTAGAAGTCCAGGGCAAAGTAGCACAAAACTTTGATGTTACACATGATTTCCCACCCGGCTCTGTTGGTGAAGCTGTAGACAACAAAGTCAATGAGGATCTTCATACGGTTACCTGTCAGGTCTGTCAGCCAGGTCCCGACGCAGGATGGCCTGTGGTAGAGCTTTGTCCTCATAGATGAGCACAGTGTGAGTGACCCCATCAGCTGGAGCCCATCACGATGCCACTGGTA
>NW_008335533.1:0-450 GCF_000622305.1 Nannospalax galili | reverse complement strand
GAAAGGGTATTACAGCTCACTCAGTAACATTCAGCCTAGAAGCATTTGAGCTGGATGATGGAGGGTTCTGCTCATCAGGACTCGTTTTACTCCTGTTTGCTGATCCACATCTGCTGAAAGTTGGACAGAAAGGCAGGATGGAGCCAGCATTCCACACCAAGTACTTGCACTCAGCCTGAGAGATAATCTTGAGTTTCATCACGCTGGGAGCCAGAGCAGTGATCTCATTCAACATCCTATCTGCGCTGCCAGGGTGTAGTGCCACCAGACAGACAGTATTGGGGCCATGTGGATGATGACATCACAGTTCATGATGGAATTAAGGCAGCTTCATTGATACTTCAGAATTCCATGGCCAGGAAGGAAGGCAGAAAGAGTGCCTGGGCCATCATAAGTGGGCTTTGCCAATGGTGATAACTTGGTCATAGCTCTTCTCCAGGGAGAAGGAAG
>NW_008335532.1:0-431 GCF_000622305.1 Nannospalax galili | reverse complement strand
AGTCATCCTGGTTTCTAGAAAAAACACAGAGGCAGACAACTGACAGTGTACAGATTGCCAGCTCATTTCTGCTCCCCCTGCAGTACCCCTCTGAAAAGTACTTTCTTAAATCCAAATCAATAGCCTGACCTCAGAAACCCATTCTTAGGACTCTTCTTATAGGCAAGAGACCTGGTAACCATTTATTTTTAAAAAATATTTAGTTATAACGCCGGACATGGTGGCACACAGCTTTAATCCCAGCACTTGTGAGGCAGAGGCAGGGGGATCTTTGGGAATTCAAGGCCCACCTGGTCTACATAGGGAGTTCCAGGACAGCTGGGGCTACAGGGAGACCCTGTCTCTAAAAGAAAAAAATTGGTTATATAATGTGTATTTTGCCTGCATGCACTGTGCAATGCCTATGAGGGACATCATATCCCCTGGAACTG
>NW_008335531.1:0-608 GCF_000622305.1 Nannospalax galili | reverse complement strand
CATCAGCGTACAGCGACCTCATGTCCACTGAACTCCCAGCAGGCCCCCATCACCCAGGGAAAGCCTGCCTGGTACTGGAAGCGGAGGAGAGCCACAGCCTTTCCTTTCTCCAGAGAAACAGAGTCACAGATTGGGGTTTTCTTTAGCTCTCAGAAGTTTCAAGGTGCGTTTGTGGGCAGAGCGGAGACAGTGGACCCAGGGCAGACCTGGGGTAATGGAGCTGCAGGGCCATCATCACTCTGTCTTCTCTCTGGAGGTCAGAGGTGAGGTGAAGAAACCCTAACCTGCTGTATTCAAATGGAAGTGTGGGCTGGGCGGAGGGGCAGCCTAGAACCCCTTGCCTCATCTGAAGCCTTACCCCAAACCTCCAGCTTTGGAAAGCATCCCAGGTAGGGATGGTGCTGTTTTTGATCTTTTTTTTTTTTTTCAATGTTTTATTTATTATTTTTATTTTATGTATATGCGTGTATTGCCTGTATGTAGGTAAGTGTACCTGTGTTGTGCAATGCCCTCAGAGGTCAGAAGAGGCTGTTAGATCCCCTGGGACTGGAGTTATGGAGAGTTGTTAGCTGCCATGTGGGTTCTGGGATTCAAACTCGGGTCTTCTG
>NW_008335530.1:0-291 GCF_000622305.1 Nannospalax galili | reverse complement strand
CCAACCTGGGACATCTGTCTACCCAGCTGATACCCTCTCTGGCTTTGTGACTGTCTCTGGCACCTGGGCAGGTGATCAGGAAGAGGGTCAGATAGGACACGCCTTTAATCCCAGCACCCTGGAGACAGAAGCAGGCAGATCTCTGTAAGTTCAAGGCCAGCCTGGTCTACATAGTTCCAGAACAGCTGGGGCTACAGGGAGACCCTGCCTCAAAAGACAATATATATATATATGAATTTGGAGCCAGGCGTGGTAGCACACACTTTTAATCCCAGCACTTGGGAGGCAGAG
>NW_008335529.1:13957-17039 GCF_000622305.1 Nannospalax galili | reverse complement strand
AAAAGGCCCCAATCTGTCATCACAATGCTCAGTGTGCCATCAGAATGCTGACTGTCACTTCACAATGTCCCAATGTCTCACCAAAATGCTTAACGTGACATCACAGCCCTGAAGGTCCCCTCAAAACGCCCCAGTTGTGTTATCACAATGGTCAATGTTCATTCACAGTTCCTGGATGTGTCATCCCAATGCTGAGTGTGCCATCACAATGCCCCAATTTGTCATCCCAATGCTCAATACGCCACCACAATGCTGAATGTCCCCTCACAATGCACCAATGTGCCATCACAATGCTCCAATGTATTTTCAAAATGCTCCATTGTGACACCACAATGTTCAGCGTACCATCACAATGCAACAATGTGTCATCACAGTGGTTCCATATGTCACAACCATGCGCAATGTGCCATCAGAATGCAGTACTGTGACATCGCAATACTGTAATGTGTTATAACAATGTTTCCTGTGTCATCACAATTCTCCAATGTGACATCACCATGCACAGTGAGCCATCACAATCCCCAATGTGTCATCACAGTGATTCAACATGCCAGCACAATGTTCAGTGTGCCCTCATAATGCACCAATATGTCATAACACTTTTCAAAGCTTCATCACAGTAACCTTTGTGTGATCACAATGCTACAGTGTGCAATCACAATCACCCAATGTGTCATCACAGTGATTCAATGTGTCAGCACGGTGTTCAGTGTGCCCTCACAATGCACCAATACGTCATAACACTTTTCAAAGTTCCATCACAATAACCTTGTGTGTGATCACAATGCTCCAATGCGTAATCACAATGCTCCAATGAGACATTACAGTTCTCAGTATGCCATCACAATACCCTGGTGTGTCATGACCATTCTCAATTTGCCACTGCAGTGGTAAATGTGCCCTAGCAATTCCCCAATGTGTCATCACCATGCCAAGTGTGCCATCACAGTACTCAGTTTCCCTCAGAATACCCCAGTATTTCATCACAAGGCTCAGTGTACCATCATGATGATGCTGTGTCATAAAAATGCTCCAGTGTGACACCACAATGCTCAAATGTGCTATGACAATGTTTCATGTGACATCCGAATGCTCCAATGTGCCATCAAAATGCCCCAATGTGTCATTAAAACCTCAATATGCCAACGAAATTCTGCAAAGTGTCATACAATGCTACAATGTGACATCTCAATTCTCAGTGTGACGACACAACGCACCAATATGTCATCACAGTGCTCAAATGTGTTTTCAGAATGCTCCATTGTGAAACCACAATGCGCAGTGTGCCATCAAAATGCTCATGGTGACATCACAATGCCCCTGTCTGCCATAACAATGCTCAATGTTCCATCACAATTATCAAGGTACTCTCAAAATGCCACACTGTGCCAACACAATGCCACAATGTGCCATCACAATGCTCAGTGTGCCTTATAAATGGACCAGTGAGTCATCACACTGCTTCACTGTGTCATCACAGTGCTCCTATGTGAAACCAGCATGCTCAGTGAGACATTACAATGCTCCTGTCTGCCATAACAATGCTCAATGTTCCATCACAATTATCAAGGTACTCTCAAAATGCCACACTGTGCCAAACAATGCCACAATGTGCCATCACAATGCTCAGTGTGCCTTATAAATGGACCAGTGAGTCATCACACTGCTTCACTGTGTCATCACAGTGCTCCTATGTGAAACCAGCATGCTCAGTGAGACATTACAATGCTCCTGTCTGCCATAACAATGCTCAATGTTCCATCACAATTATCAAGGTACTCTCAAAATGCCACACTGTGCCAAACAATGCCACAATGTGCCATCACAATGCTCAGTGTGCCTTATAAATGGACCAGTGAGTCATCACACTGCTTCACTGTGTCATCACAGTGCTCCTATGTGAAACCAGCATGCTCAGTGAGACATTACAATGCTCCTGTCTGCCATAACAATGCTCAATGTTCCATCACAATTATCAAGGTACTCTCAAAATGCCACACTGTGCCAAACAATGCCACAATGTGCCATCACAATGCTCAGTGTGCCTTATAAATGGACCAGTGAGTCATCACACTGCTTCACTGTGTCATCACAGTGCTCCTATGTGAAACCAGCATGCTCAGTGAGACATTACAATGCTCCTGTCTGCCATAACAATGCTCAATGTTCCATCACAATTATCAAGGTACTCTCAAAATGCCACACTGTGCCAAACAATGCCACAATGTGCCATCACAATGCTCAGTGTGCCTTATAAATGGACCAGTGAGTCATCACACTGCTTCACTGTGTCATCACAGTGCTCCTATGTGAAACCAGCATGCTCAGTGAGACATTACAATGCTCCTGTCTGCCATAACAATGCTCAATGTTCCATCACAATTATCAAGGTACTCTCAAAATGCCACACTGTGCCAAACAATGCCACAATGTGCCATCACAATGCTCAGTGTGCCTTATAAATGGACCAGTGAGTCATCACACTGCTTCACTGTGTCATCACAGTGCTCCTATGTGAAACCAGCATGCTCAGTGAGACATTACAATGCTCCTTCTGCCATAACAATGCTCAATGTTCCATCACAATTATCAAGGTACTCTCACAATGCCACACTGTGCCAAACAATGCCACAATGTGCCATCACAATGCTCCAATATGTCATAACAATATTAAATATACAATCACAGTGCCCTAATGTGTGATCACAATGCTCTAATATGTCATCACAGTGCTCCTATGTGAAACCAGAATGCTCAGTGAGACATTACAATGCTCCTGTCTGCCATAACAATGCTCAATGTTCCATCACAATTATCAAGGTACTCTCAAAATGCCACACTGTGCCAAACAATGCCACAATGTGCCATCACAATGCCCCAATATGTCTTCAAAATGCTCCATTTTGTCATCACAATCTTCAGTGTGCCATCAGAGTGCAGCAGTGTGTCATCACAGTGTAGCAATGTGTTATTACCATGCTCAATGTGCAAACACAATGTCCAAATGTTTCATCACAATGCCCTAATATGCTACTACAATGTTTCATCTGACATCACAATGCTCCAATGTGCCATCACAGTG
>NW_008335529.1:8138-12471 GCF_000622305.1 Nannospalax galili | reverse complement strand
CAATGTTCCAATGTGCCATTCCAGTGCTCCAATGTGTCAGCACAATGCTACAATGTGCAGTCACAATTCTCAGTGCGATGTCATAATGCACCAATGTGTCATCACAATGCTCCAGTGTTTCATCACTTTACTCAACGTGCGGTCAAAATGCCCCAATATGTCATCACCATGCTCCAATTTGCTGTTACAATGTTTCATGTGACATCAGAATGCTCCAATATGTCCTTACAATGCACACTATGCCAAAAGAATGCCCCAAAGAGTCACCACAATACTCCAATGTGATATCACAGTCCTCCAACGTGTTATCACAATGCTCCAAATTGACATCACAGTGCTCATTATGCCATCAAAATACCCCAGTGTTAAATCACAATGCTCAGTGTGATATCACAATCCCCACTGAATCATAAAAATACTCAATGTACCATCACAATGCTCAATGTGCTCTCACAATGCTCCGATGTGCCATCACAATGCTCAAATATGTGTTCACAATGAGCCACTGTGATATCACAATGCTCCATTTTACTGTTACAATGTTTCATGTGACATCAGAATGCTCCAATGTGCCATCAAAATGCTCTAATATGTCGTCACCATGCTCAGTGCGCCTTAACCATGTGCCAATGTGTCACGACGATGCTCCAATGTGATATCACAGTACTCCACTGTATCATGACAATGCTCCAAATTGACATCACAGTGTTCAGTGTGCCATCTCAATGTTCCATTGTGAAGTCACAATTCTCATTGTGACATCACAATGCTCAATGTGCTCTCACAATGCTCCGATGTGCCATCACAATGGTCAAATTGCCATCACAATGCCCCATTATGCCATCGCAATGCTCAATGTCTCATTGCAGTACTCAATTTCCTCTCACAATACCCCCAATATATCATCACAATTCTCAGTGTGACATCACAATGCACCAAAATGTCATCACAATGCTCCAATGTGTCATGTCCTTGCTCAATATGCCATCACAATGCGACAATATGTCATCACAATGCTTCAATTTGCTGTTACAATGTTTCATGTGACATCATAATGTTCCAATGGGCAATCACAATGCTCCAATATGTCGTCACAATGCTCAGTGTGTTTTAACAGTGATGCAATGTGCCTTCACAATGCCATATGTGTTTTCAAAATGCTCTGTTTTGACCCCACAATGCTCATTGTGACATTGCTATGCAGCAATGTGTCATCACAATGCACGAATATGTCATAACCATACTCACTGTGTCATCACAATGCCGCAATGTACATCACAATACTCCAATCTGCTATTTCATGTGTCATCACAATGCTCCAATATGACATCACCACGCACAGTGTGCCATCACAATCACCCAATTTGTCATCACAGTGCTCAGTGTGCAGGCACAATGTTCAGTGTGCCCTCACATTGCACCAGTAAGTCACAACAGTTTTCAAAGTGCCATTGCAATACACTTGTGTGTGATCACAATGCTACAAGGTGTAATCACAATGCTCCAATGATTCATTACATTTCTCAGTGTGCCATCACAATACCCGGTGCATCATGACAATTCTCCATTTGCCACCTCAATGCACCATATGCCCTTACAATGCCCCAATGTGTCACCACCATGCTCAATGTGCTATCATAGGGCTCAATTTCCTCTCAAAAGGCCCTGATATGTCATTACAAGGCTCAGTGTGCCATCTCAATGCACCAGTGTGTCAACAAATCCTAAAATGTGACAGCACAGTGCTCAAATGTGCTACAACAATGTTTCAATGTGCCAATAAAATGCTCCAATGTGTCATCACAGTGCTAAAATGTGACATCACAATTCTCTGACATCACAATACACCAGTGTGACATCACAATGCTCCAATGTGCCAACACTGTCGACCCATGTGCCATCCTATTTTTCCCATGTGTGATCACAATGTTACAATATGACTTCACAATATTCCATTGTGACATCACAATCCCCCATGTGACATCACCATGCTCCATGGTGCCATCTCAATGTTACAGTATGACTTGTCAATGTTCCATTGTGCCATCACAATGATCATTGTGCCATCACGATGCGCAATTGTGTCATTACAATGATCCATTTTGTCACCACCATGCTCAATATGCAAACACCGTGGTCAAAGTCCCCTCAGAACCCCCAACGTGACATCAAAATGTTCCATGATGCCATCAGAATGTTACAATATGGCCTCACAATGTTCCGTTGTGACTTTACAATGCTCCAATGTGACATGACAGTGCTCCAATGTGCCAACATTATCGCCTCATGTGCCAACATATTGCTCCATGTACCAAAATATTCCTCCAGTGTGCCATCACAATGTTACACTATGACTTCACAATGTTCCAATGTGACCTCACAAGGCTCCAATGTGACATCACAATGCTCCAGTGTACAAAAACTATCACCCCATGTGCCATTATATTTCTCCATTGTGCCATCGAAATGTTACAATACGACTTCACGATGTTCCAATGTAACATCACAATGCTCCAATGTGACATCGCAGTGCTCCAATGTTCCAACACTATGGAACCATGTGCCATCGTGTTTATCCCATGTGTGATCACGTTACCATATGACTTCACAACGTTCCATTTTGACATCACCACCCCTCATGTGACATCACCTTGCTCCATGGTGCCATAACAATGTTAGAATGTGACTTATCAATGTTCATTGTGCCATCATCATGCACAATTGTGTCATTATAATATCCATCGTATCATCACCATGTTCAATATGCAAACATGATGATCAATGTCCCCTCACAGTCCCCCAATGTGACATCACAATGCTCCATGATGCCATCACAATGTTGCAATGAGTTCACAATATTTCATTGTGCCATAACAATTCTCATTGTTCCATCACTATATGCAATTGTGTCAGTACCCTGATCAATTGTGTTGTCACCATGGTCAATATGCAAACAATGCTCCAGTGTGATATCACAATGCTCCCATTTGAGACAACAATGCTCCAGTGTCCCCCCACAATAACACAATAAGACTTCACAATATGCTATTGTGACTTCACAATGCTCCTATGTGATATCACAATGCACCAATGTGCAAACATTAATGCCTAATGTTCCATTGTATTGTTCCAACGTGCCATGACAATATTACAATATAACATGTAAATTTTCCATTCTGACATCACAATGCTCCCATTTGAGACCACAGTGCTCCTATGTGCCATCACAATGTTACCATATGACTTCACAATGTTCCATTGTGACGTCACAATGCTCCAATACCACATCACAATACTCCAATGTGCAAACACTATAGCCTAATGTGCCATGACAGTGTTACAATATCACTTCTAAATGTTCCATTGTGACATCACAATGCTCCCATTTGAGACCACAGTGCTCCTATGTGCCATCACAATGTTACCATATGACTTCACAATGTTCCATTGTGAATTCACAATGGGCCACTCTGTCGTCACAATGTTCCAATGTGCCAACACTGTCACCCCACTTGCCATTATATTGCTCCTATGTGCTATCACAAAGTTACAATTTGACCTCACAATATTCCAATGTGACATGACAAGGCTCCATTATGACATCACAATGCTCGATTGTGCCAACACTATCACACCATGTGCCATTATATGCTCCAATGTGCCCTCAGAACGTTACAATATGACTTCACAATGTTCCATTGTGTCATGACAAAGCTCATTGTGCCATCACAATGGGCCATTGTCATTACAATGATCCCTTGTGTCATCACTATGCTCAATATGCAAACCCCGTGCTAATTGTCCCTCACAACCCCTCAATATGACTTCAAAATATTCCACTGTGATATCATAGTGCTCCAATGTGACATCACAATGCTCCAATGCCATCACTATGCGCTATTGTGTCATTACAATGATCCACTGTGTCATCACCATCCTCAAAGTCCTCTCACAATCCCCCAATGTGACATCACCATTCTCCATGTTGCCATCACAATGTTACAATATGACTTCACACTGTTTCATTTTGACAGCACAATGCTCATTGTACCATCACTATGCTCATTTGTGTCATTGCCATGATCCATTTTGTCGTCACCATGCTCAATATGCAAACATGGTGTTCAATGCCCATCACAATCCCCCAATATGATTTCACAGTATTCTATTATGACATCACAACACAACAATGTAACATCACAATGCTCCAATGTGCCATTAAAATGTTACTATATGACTTCACAATTTTCAATTATGACATCACAAAGCTTTAATGTGCAATCACAAGGCCTCATTTGACGTCACGGTGCGACAATATGACTTCACAATGTAC
>NW_008335529.1:0-6874 GCF_000622305.1 Nannospalax galili | reverse complement strand
AATGTGCCCTTCTGTCATTACAATGATCCATTGTGTCATCACCATGCTCAATATGCAAACACGGTGCTCAGTATCCCCTCACAATTCCCCAGTGGGACACCACAATGGACCAATGTGTCATCACTATGCTACAATGTGAAATCACAATGCTCTGATATGGCAAAATTATGGCCCCATGTGCCATTAAGTTGTTCCAATGTGCTGTCACAGTGTTACAATATGACTTCACACTGTTCTGTTTTGCCATCACAATGCTCGTTATGCCATCGCAATGTGCCATTGTGTCATTACAATGATCAGATGTGTCATTACCATGCTCAATATGCAAACATGGTGCGCAATGTGTCTCAGAATCCACCAACGCGACATCACATTGCACCAGTGTTTCATCACAATGCTCCAATGTGACGTCACAATGCCCTGATATTGCAAAATTATGGCCCCATGTGCCATTCAGTTGCTCCAATGTGCTGTCTCAATGTTACAATACGATTTCTCTATGTTCAATTGACATCACGATGCTCCAGTATGCCAAAACTATGGCCACATGAGCCATCACTATGGCCCTATGTGATCTATTGCTCCAATGTGCCATCACAATGTTAAAATATGACTTCATAATGTTCCATTGTGTTATCAGAATGCTCATTGTGGCATCACAATGTGCTATTGTGTCATTGTAATCATCGATTGTTTTGTCACCATGCTCAATATGCAAACACTGTACTCAATGACCCCTCACAATCCCACAATTTGACACACAATACTCCAATTTGCCAACACTATGGCCACATGTGCCATTATGTTGCTCCAATGTGCTATCACAATGTTACAATATGACTTCACAACATTCCACTGTGCCATCAAAATGCTCATTGTGCCATCACAATATGCCGTTGTGTCATAACGATCAATTGCGTTGTCACCCTGCTCAATATGGAAACATGGTGCTCAAAGTCCCTCACAATCCCCCAATGTGACACCACAGTTTTCCATTGTGCCTTCACAATGCTCATTGTGCCCTCACAATGTGACGTTGTGTCATTACAATGATCCTTTGTGTCATCATCATGCTCAGTATGCAAATACTGTTGACAAAGTTCAGTCATAATCCCCCAATGTGATATCACAATGCTCCATTTTGTCATCACAATGCTCCAATATTATGTCACAGTGCTCCAATGTGACATCACAATGCTCCAATGTGTTATCACAATTATTCATTGAGACATCACAATGCACCATAGTGTCATTACCATGATCCATTGTGTCGTCACCATTCTCAGTATGCAAACACGGTGCTCCATGTCTCCTCACATTCCCAAAATATGACATCACATTGATCCCGTGTGTCATCACAATGCTCAAATATGACATCACAATGCTCCATCGTAACATCACAATGCTCCAATGTGCCAACACTAAGGCCCCATGTGCCATTATATTGCTCCGATGTGCCATCACAAGGTTACAATGTGACTTCAAAATGTTCCATTGAGCCATCACAATGCTCATTGTGCCATCACAATGCGCCATTGTGTCATTACAATGATGCACTGTGTTGTCACCATGCTTAATATGCAAACTCGGTGCTCCAATCTTCCAAAATTATGGCCACATGTGCATTATTTTGTTCCAATGTGCTATCGCAATGTTACAATATGAATTCACAATGTTCCATTGGCCTTCACAATGCTCCTTATGCCATCACAATGTGCCATTGTGTCCCTACAATGATCCATTGGGGCGTCACAAGGTTCATTATGCAAACACGGTGCTCAATGTCCCCTGACAATTCCCCAATTTGATGTAACAATGCTCCAATGTGTCATCACAATGCTCCAATGTGACATCACATGCTAAAATATACCAGCAATAAGGCCCCATCTGCCATTATATTTCTCCTTTATGCCATCACAATGTTACAATCTGACTTCACAATGTTCCATTTTGCCATCACAATGCTCATTCTGCCATCACAGTGAGCCCTTGTGTCATTTTAATGATCCATTGTGTTGCCTCTGTGCTCAATATGCAAATACGGTGCTCAATGTCCACTCACAATCCCTCAATGTGACCTGACAATGCTTCAATGTGTCATCACAATGCTCCAATGTGCCAACACTATAACCCCATGTGCCATTATATTGCTCCAATATGCGATCACAATATTATAATATGACTTCACAATTTTCCATTGTGCCATCACAATGTGCCATTGTGTCATAACAATGATCAATTGTGTTGTCACCATGTTCACTATGCAAATGGGGGCAAATGACCCTTGACAATCCCCTGTTGTGACATCACAATGTTCTAACATGCCATCAGTGTTACAATATGACTTCACAATGTTCCATTGTGACACACAATGTTCCATTGTGACAACACTATGGCCACATGTTCCATTATCTTGCTCCAATGTGCCAGAACAATGTTACAATATGAAGTCACAATGTTCCACTGTGGCATCCCAATACTCACTGTGCCCTCACAATGCTCCATTTTGCCATCCCAATTTTTATTGTGCCATCACAATGTGCCTTTGTGTCGTTACAATGATTCATTATGTCCTCACCATGATGACTATGCAAATATGGTATCAATGTCCACTCCATATCCCCCAATGTGACATCACAATGCTCCAATGGGTCATCACTATGCCCCAATGTGACACCAAAATGGCCATGAGTCATTCCAATGATCCATTGTTTCGTAACCTTCCTCAATATGCAAACACAGTGTTCAATGTCCCCTCACAATCCCCCAATGTGACATCACAATGCTCCAATGTGTGTTTCTAATGCTCCAAGATGATATCACTATGATTCATGTGCCAACACTATAGCCACTTGTGCCATTATAATACTCCAATGTGCCATCACAGTGTTACAATATGACTTCACAATGTTCCATTGTGCCATCACAATGCTCATTGTGCCATCACAATGCCCCACTGTGTCATTACAATGATCCATTGTGTCGTTACCATCTTCAAAATGCAAACACCGTGCTCAGTGTCCCTCCACAATCCCTAAATGTGACATCTCAATTCTCAAATGTGTCATCACAATGCTCCAATGTGACATCACAATGTTCCAGTGTGCCAACACTAGGCCACATGTGCCTTTTCATTGTAACAATGTGCCATCACAATGTTACTGTATGACACCACAATGTTCCATTGTGCCTTCATAATGCTCATTGAGATGTCAAAATGTGCCGTCGTGTCATTACAGTAATCCATTCTGTCGACACCATGCTCAATATACAAACATGATGCTCAATTTCCCCTTTTGTCCTTACAATGATCCATTGTTTCATCACCATGCTCAATTTGCAAACACAGTGCTCAATGTCCCCTCATAATCCCCCAATGTGGCATCACATTGTTCCAATGTTTCATCACAATGATCTAAGATGAAATCTCAATGCTTGAATGTGTGGCCACATGTGCCATTATATTGCTCCAACGTGCCATCACAATCATAAAATATGACTTCACAATGTTCCATTGTCCAAAGACAATGCTCATTGTCCCATCACAATGCGCCATTAGGTCATAACAATGGTCCATTACATATTCATCATGCTCAATATGAAAACACAGAGCTCAATGTCCCCTCACGTTCCCTCAATGTGACATCACAATTCTCCAATGTGACATCACAATGGTCCAGTGTGTCATCTCAATGCTCAATTGTGCCAACACTATGGCTACATATGCCAATATATTGCTCCAATGTGCCATCACAATGTTAAAGTATTACTTCACTGTGCTCCATTGTGAAACACAATGCTCCAAAGTGCCAACACTGTGGCCACATGTGCCATTATATTGCTCCAATATGCCAACACAATGATACAATATAACATTACAATGTTACATTGTGGCATCACTATGCTCACTGTGCCCTCATAATGTGCCACTGTGTAATTACAATGATCCATTGTGTCCTCACAATGCTCAATATGCAAATACGGTGCTCAGTGTCCCTCAAAATCCCCCAATATGACATCACTATACTCCAATATGCCAACACTATGGCCACAAGTGCCATCACAATGCTCTATGCTGCCATCACAATGTTAAAATATGACTCTACAGTGTTCCATTGTGATATCACAGTGCTCCAATGTGACATCCCAATTCTCCAATGTGCCAAATCTATCGCCCTTTGTGCCCTTATATTGAACCAATATGTCATTACAATGTTACAATAGGACTTCCAATGTTCCAATGTGACATCACAGTCCTCCAAGGTAACAATACTATCTTCCCATATGCCTTTATATTGCTCCAAAGTTCCATGACAATGTTACAATATGACTTCACAATGTTCCATTGTGACATCACAATGCTCCAAGGTAACATCACAATGCTCCAATATTCCAACACTATTGACCCATGCGTTATTATATTGCTCCATAGTGCCATCAAAATGTTACAAGATGACTTCACAATGTTCCTTTGTCATTTTGCAATGCTTCATTGTGATGTCACAAAGCTACAGTACGCCAACACTATTTCCCCATGTGCCTATACATTCCTCCATAGTGCCATCAAATTTTACAATAGGAATTCACAGTGTTCCTTTGTGACATCACAATACTCCAGTGTAACACTATCACCCCGTGTGCCATTGTATTGTTTCAATGTACCATCACAATGCTAACCTGTAACTTCTCAGTGTTCCTTTGTGACATCACAATATTCCAATGAGCCTATACAATCGCCCCCTGTGCCAATATATTGCTTCAATATGCCATGTAAAAGCTACAATATGACTTCTCAATGTTCCATTATAACAACACAATGCTCCAATGTGCTGACATTATGGTCTCAAGTGTGCCATCACAATGTTACAATATGACTTCACAATGTTTCACTGTTACTTCACAATGCTCCATGGTGCCATCACCGTGTTAGAATATGACTGAAAAATGTACCAATGTGCAATTACAATGGACATCACAGTGCTTTAATCCCCCAACACGATACTTTCCTGTACTAGTATATTACTCCAATATGCCAACAATGTTACAATATGGCTTCTGAATGCTCCCTTCTGACCTCACAATGCTCGAATGTGACATCACAGTGCTCCAATATGCCAACACTACCGCCCCATGTGCCATTGTATTGCCCCAATTTGGCATCACAGTGTCACATTATGATTTTGCAATGTTTGATTGTGTCATCACAATGCTCCAGGGTGTCATCATAATGCTCCAATGTGAAACCGTAATGCTCCAATGTGCTATCACAATGCTCCAAGGTTCCAACACTAATGCCAAGTGTGACATTATATTGCACCAACGTGCCATCAAGATGTTACAATATGACTTCATGATATTCCATTGTGACTTCAGAATGCTCCAATTTGACATCAGAATGCTCCAAAGTGCCATTAGAATGTTACAATATGACTTCACAATAATCCACTTTGACGTAACAATGCTTGAATATGACATCGCAGTTCTCCAATGTGACAAAACTATCGCCCCGTGTGCCATTATAATCCTCCAATGTGTCATCACAATGTTCCATTGTGACATTACAATTTTCCAGTGTGACATCACAGTGGTCCAATGTGACATCACAATGCACCTATGTGACATCAAAATATTTCAAATTGCCATTCAGAGTGTTACAATATGACTTCACAATGTTCAATTTTGACTTCACAATGCTTTAATATGACATCACAATGCTCCAATGTGCCAACACTATCTCCCCAAGAGCCACTATATTGCTCCAATATATCATCACAATTTTACAATACACCTTTACAATGTTCCGTTGTCACATCACAATCCTCAGATGTGACATCACAATGTTCCATGGGGCCATCACAATGTTACAATATGACTTCACAATGTTCCATTGTGATTTCACAATTCTCCAATCTGACATCACAATGCTTCAATATGCCAACACTATCGCTACATGTGAAATCAATATGCTCTATGGTGCGATCACAATGTTAAAATACGACTTCATGATGTTCCATTGTGACATCACAATGCTCAAATATGACTTCACAATGTTCCATTGTGATTTCACAATTCTCCAATCTGACATCACAATGCTTCAGTGTTCCAACACTATCGCTTCATGTGCCATCACCATGCTTTATAGTGCCATCACAGTGTTAAAATATGACATCACAGTGTTCCATTGTGATATCACAGTGATCGAGTGCAACATCACAATGCTCAAAGGTGACATCACAGTGCTCCAATGAGCCATCACAATGTTCCAATATGACTTCACAATGGTCCAATGTGATTTCTCTATGCTTCAATGTGACATCACAATTCTCCAATGTGCAATATTGTTTCCCCTTGTGCCATTATATTGCTGCAATGTGTGCTCACAATGTGAAAATATGACTTCTCAGTGTTCCATTGGGAAATCACAATGCTCCAGTGTGCTATCACAATGTTCAAACACTATTGCCCCATGACCGATGATATTGCTCCAATGTGCCATCAGGAGGTTACAATATGACTTCACAATATTCCATTCTGACATTACAATGTTCCATTGTGACAATGCTCCAATGTGCCCACACTACTGCCCCATGTGACGTTATATTGCTCCAATGTGCCATCACAATATTACAACATGACTTCTCATTGTTCCATTGTAACATAACAATGCTCCAATCTTACATCACAATGCTCCAATGCCAACACTATGGACATATGTGCTCTTATTTTGCTCTAATGTGCCATTACAGTGTTACAATATGACTTCACAATGTTCCATTGTGACATCACAGTGATCCAATATGATAACTATTCTCCAACGTGATAGCAAAATGCTCCAATTTGCCATCACAATGTTACAATATGACTTCACAATGTT
>NW_008335528.1:2011-2605 GCF_000622305.1 Nannospalax galili | reverse complement strand
CTAATACTAAAACTGTAACTATATTTAGAACACAGGCTATTAGGAGACAAAGAAATCCTAGACAATACTGCTAAGGACGAGGACATGGTAGACATGCTATCCCAGGAGAAGCATCTCAGTGATTTCAATTATCCCTTTCAATTTGTATATGCAAATTAAAACAAATGAATGATTAGAAAAACGGAGGTGAACGTACTAGAGGTTTGGTGATACAGCTTAGTAGTAAAGCACTTACCTTGCTAGCTTGCTTTGTATCCTGAACCTCTAGCAACGTGTAACAGGAGCATAAGTTAAATGTAATAAACACCTAACTATAGTGGGAGATGGCATGGTGGGACCTTGAAAGTCAGTATGACTATTATGCATTCAAAGAGCTAGAGGTGTTATGGTCAACATGGAAGCACATTGTGATAGACCATAATATCCTATTCTTGAAGGATTTCAGACTTCAGGCTAGGTCACAACAAAAAAAGACATTTACTTTTTAAATAAATTTTGGTATCAGTGTTTAGAGTACCCTGAAACTTAAGAGTCACTAGAGGAGGGGATTAGATTTAGACATATTTTCATAAAATTCTATCATTAGGAACTAAA
>NW_008335528.1:0-391 GCF_000622305.1 Nannospalax galili | reverse complement strand
CCACCACCTCCCAAGGATTCAAAACCCATGAAAGCATTTAAAAGGTAATGTGATTTGCCTTTTTGTAATCTGCTAACCTGCTGTCCCAACAATATATTTGACAAATGCACTGATTTATGACTTTATTTTTTCTGTGACTATAAAAAATTCATGTATCTGCTTCGAAGTTACAACATACCATTTGTGGCAATGTGAGTCTGTGCTCACAGGCCATGGTCACTCATATTTGGCTAAGAATAAACAATTTCATATCTCGCTGGAGCAGTGGCCATTCTTTGTATTGGCAGCACCATGTCTCACTCATCTTAGCTAAATATGTGGGACAATTCTTGGAGCTTCGATGCTACAGCAGCTAACACTTAAATATACAGAGGGGAAAAGATCTCCATGA